>NW_020955780.1:246315-380506 GCF_003031625.1 Empidonax traillii
CCATCCCTGGAGGTTTTTAAGCAGAGATTGGATGTGGCCCTTAGTGCCATGATATAGTAATTGGAGTTGGATCAGGGGTTGGACTTGATGATCTTGGAGGTCTTTTCCAACCCAATCTATTCTATGATTCTATGATTCTATGATTCTATGATTCTATGATTCTATGATTCTATGATTCTATGATTCTATGATTCTATGATTCTATGCTTCTGGCATCGTGCTCGCGGGGCCCTGGGTGACGCCACTGTGTGAGAACCAATGGGAAGACGGAACAGGGGCGGCCCCCACGACCCCCGCACCTCGCTTAGCTCCCCGCTCCATCTTGGAGCGCACCCCGCCGGCACAGTGCCCCGGGCCGGGCTGAGCCAGGTCGGGAGGCTCGGCTCGGCGGCCTCCCTCGGACCCCAGCCCGAGCTCAGGCAGTAGTGCTGGGCTGAGTTAAAGCTGTTCTGCGCACTTCACCCCGCTTCCAAGCACCCCCGGACGCGATCTGGGATGCGGGAGTGTCTGTATT
This sequence comes from Empidonax traillii, assembly GCF_003031625.1. NCBI lineage: Eukaryota > Metazoa > Chordata > Aves > Passeriformes > Tyrannidae > Empidonax > Empidonax traillii. The sequence continues at coordinate 246,830 of NW_020955780.1, forward strand.
TAATATGCCATCCCAGGCCTAAAATTTTTAGTGGCTGTCTGTAATTTCCTTCATGAGGGAAAAAATACACTTGCTATTAATTTGCTCAATACTTTCCTGTTGCGTGCGACCTTGCCACCACTGGCTCTGAAGTCAGGCGCTATTTTCGCTTGAGTCAGAAGCCCGGGCGCAGAGCAGCTTCAAGGAAGGCGGGCGGCGGCGGTACGGCAGGCTGACGGACCTCTTGCCGAGGGCTCCCCGGGACGGTGCACGGCACAGCCCGTGGGAGCAGAGGGAACCGTCGGGCCGGGCGGCTCGGCGAAGCAGCGGAGCCCTGGGCACCACCTGGCTGTCCTGGAACTGTGCTACGGCACCGGGAGGAGCCACCGCCCCAAGCGCCCGGCTCTGGTGACCTTTCGGGACCAGAGCTGCAATGTGTCGTGATTTAGGCATTTCCCCGTGCGGTGCATCGACCTGGGAATGTCCTCCTTACCCTGAGCTAGAAACAAAGAGGTTGGGGAGAAGGGGGCTCCGAGCCTCAGGCATCCACTGGCAGTTGGTGCACCTGTCAGCGGCGAGAGCGGCTCCCCCTGACCTTTGTGAGCAGGGCAGAGCTGGACCAGCCCGCGGCCGCGAGGGAGACAGGACGGAGACATTCTGGGGCAGACACGAGGCCGAACGAAAGTGAACTCGCCCCCGGACTGTTACTCCCGGTGCTGAGACCCGACTTCGTCGCCCGGGCCCCGGGGACGCCTCTGCCCCAGCCCGGCTACCCACCTCCACCATCCCTCGGCGAAGAGCAGCTGGTGCCTGCTGCCGAGTGAGGATGAAAAGTTCTCCCAGGGAAGCGTGGATACTTTTAATTACAAATGTGAAGCACTCAGGGCCAGGCGACTCCAGGTCTGGGAGAGGGGCGGCAGACCCTCATCCATTCCCGCGCTCCGCCGTGCTCTGCTCGGCACCCCCGAGCTCTCAGGCTGCCTCGATGGGGAGGCTGGCTTAGCCCCGTCCTCGGTACCGCCCGACTCTTGAATTTCGTTTATTCCTCTACTTATCTTACACTCTGAGAGATATTTCCACCCCAGGTGGTGTGTAAAAAAAAATCCACCCTTCTCGTTGCAATTTCCAGGCAGCTCCCTCAACCCATCTCTAAATCAAACAAGAACAGATCTCTCCAAATAAAGCAACTCCAGACTCACTGCTAAGAATTATAACAGTGTTTTTTTTTTTCCTGTTTATAATTGAGCCCGAATTACAGATATCACAGCGAATTGTTAGGCGGTCAGTGCACCACGCACAATCTATTTTTCCGTGTGATTTGCGCCAAAATCTGCTGCACCAGCAAGATTTAGGCGCTCAGGGCTACGGCTGCAGTGCGCCGCGGAGTTCCTGGCCCAGATGGGGAGCGTCCTCACTGCAGTCCCATCGCATGCTCCGAGCCCACGGCAGCGACTTTCCCCCATCCCGCTGCTCGGAGAGCCGGTGTTTAAGGCACTGAAGCCAGATGAAAGCCCCCCTTTCTTGAGCAGGTTCATTCGGGCGGAGGTACAGGAAGGGGAACGTATTCTTTTTGGGGAGCTCAGGCAAGCCGCGGAAAAGTCCCCTCCAGACCTGTCCCGAAAAGGGAGGGGAGCAGGACAAGGGAGATTTGCAAATAACGAGATCGGCTTCGTCGTACGACGTGTTCTCTCGGGACACTCCGCTGCCCTCCCGCTGACCTGCGGCCCTCGGCGGCCGCGGGCACACACCATTCGGCCCTCGGGCTGCCCGGCTCCACCGCGGCTCCCCGCGAGCTCAACTTTCCACTGCGGCCGGGTCTTGCAGCCGCAGCGACAGGATCTCCGAGCAGATGTGATTCCTAGCAGGGGCTTAATGCTGCTCTTCGAGTCTCCTGGACCATAGCTGTGACCTTTCCTTTGCTGTTATTCGTTTGCTTGTTTATTTTTTTAAGCCTTCCAGGAACGCTGCTATTCCTTATTTTTTTTTCGAACTCTTGCAAAAAAATCCTATCAAGGCATATTGTGTCAGGGCCATGCCTAATTAAGGGGGAATCAGTTCACAGGGTTCACAGATTCCCTCCACAGGATGGCCCAGGGTTGATCTTATAAAAAGCATCCAAGAAATTTTGCAAGCAGTGGAATTGGCTGAGGGGATGCCTGGATGTACATCCCATGAAGATGCCACATACTTATTGTAAAGTCTCACATTGAGGGAAGCAGCCTTGTTTTAAGCAGAGAAAATGAGTCTCAAATAAAGTGATTGCCCGAACTCACACTAAACCACAGTATGTGCTCCCTACTGGGAACTGGAAAAGAGTGCAGGAGTCCTGTGGGTCTCTGCCTTCCCTCCAATGAGCTCAGCAGTCTCAGCCGCCTGCCCAGGTGAGCGGCTCAGCCAGCCCCCAAATTTCAGGAGAAGGTACCTTATTTACTGACAGACACAGGGGCACCAGTGACTGGGATTTCTCTAGGTCCTGACCTTCCTCAGCTTTCCCTGGAGCCTGAGAAACCAGCAGCAGCTCACAATGAAATCAGGCCACTGTGATTTAGACTACCGAGCAAGCTTGGCGAAGTGTACCCAAGTCTCCAAATTGCACGGTCAACAATCTTCCCCAGACACAGCAGCAGACCTCTGCCCAGTAGCCACCCTCAGCTTTTAGGGGTCATCTGCTCTTGAAACCTTCTCATCAGGACGCACTACAACCAGGGCACAGGAGAAAGTCACCAAGGAAGTCCAAAAAGGAGAAGTGTCTGAATGACATCATTAGGAAGTCCACTATTAAAGTAGGAGCAGTGTGACTTTGTCATCTTTGGTGGCTTAAAGGTCAGAAGGACAAAAAGGGAGTAAACTGAGCAGCAACAACAATAGCAGCAATGAATCATAAAATCACAGAATGGTTTGAGCTGGAAGAGACCTTAAAAATCACCCAGTTCCAGCCCCTCTACCATAGTCAGGGACACCTTCCACTAGAGGAGGCTGTGCAAAGCTCCATCCAGCCTGGTCTTGAACACTTCCAGGGATTGGGCTCTCACACCTTCTCTGGACAACCTGTTCCAGTGCCTCACCATGCTCACAGTGAAGAATTTCTTCCTAATGTCTAATCTAAACCTGCTTTCTTTCAGTTTAAAGCCACTCTCCCTTGTCCTATCACTACATATTCTTGTAAAAAGTCCCTCTGCATCTTTCTTTTAAGTACCCTTAAGTACTTTAGTACTTAGTACTCCCTTTAAGTACCGGAGCTCCTGTAATGAAACAAATGCAGAGCCTCCACAGCCACTGCAGTCTGTGAGGCACACAGCCTGTGGCTGTGCTGATGCTGGGATGGGGTGGGAAGACAGTCAGACAAACCTTCCCTAAGTTTAAAATGACAGTCCAGTCAGCTGAGCCCCAGGGCCACCTGTGTCCTCCCTGCTGCTCAGATTTATAGAGTGTAACATTTTAATAAAAAACACACACACCTCTCCACTTTGGTGCATTAAGAGATTTCTAGCAAAACACAGTAATGTTGCTATAAATTTCCCTCCCAGCACCCTCACAAGTAATAACTCAAGCCCCAGCATTTTGCATTTAATGTTTATTTTGATGGCTGCATTCCAGAAGGAAAAGGGAAAAAAGAGGCAAAAACTACTCAACCATTGCTATTAGCCTGATGTTTTCAATAAAACTTAGTGCAAACTGGGATACAAACACTTGGAAAAAGAAAGGAGGAAAACAAGCACACTTGGGCAAAGTTCTCCCAGACATCTGCCAAGGCCTGGGTTCAAATCCTGGCTTAAATTACAGATGCCCTGCCATGGGTTCTCATTATGTCCTCCTCCGCTGGCATGCTTGAACAACACCCCAGGAAGCTGTACCTTATGTTAAGCAAGACTCAGTGGTAGGATGCTCTGAAGGACTGAGACATATGGAGGCTCAAGGTTGAAATGGCCAAGGCTGGAAGTTAAAGACTGAGGCTTCTTGGCCAAATAATGCAGGGCAGAATACTTGGAGCACTGCCAGTCATGTCTGAAGTATGTGGCAGAGCTATTTAAAGCTTTCAAAACACCTGCTTCTCTGTGAAGCCACCAGTCCTTCACGTGCACCAGCACTAGGCCCACATTTGCCACTGAAAAAGGACAAAACCTTGCAGACAGATGGCAGCACACCCAGGCAAGCCATGGGTATTTCCTTGATGATCCCTGACTCTCCTGAGCTTAAATCCTCATTCAGTGGTGAATATTTACCCAGATGCAGTTTAAACTTCTGATTACTTGCACAGAAGTAGTAACCCTTCAATTTGACCTGACTCAGATGTGGTTAACAAAAATGTGCTGAGAGCAGCAGCACTACATAACCGGGTTGCTTACTAATGAGGGATGCCGCTCAGGCCCAGAGTGGACACGTGTGTGTGAAGCATGCATGTGGAGAACTGCACATACAGAGCATGTGAAACCCATCTATATGCATCAGACCAGGAAGAGCTGATGGATTTAAGGAATTACTAGATTTAAATGTTGCAAAAGCTTTTGGGTTGACCATTTTCCAAGGCACAGTTCACCTTGCATTCCCTGTCCAGTAGCCCAGGCACATGCTGGTGTGACTGTGTCTCTGCCTTGGTGTGCATTAATCCAGTTGTGTCCAGACCTGAGTTTTCCAGGTTTCCTTCTCTCTTCAGAGCACTCTAGCACCCAAATAGATTCAGAGACGGACCATATTGCTACCATGATGTTTCACTGAATCATCAGTGCCTGCCCACACTCTTTTAGGACAAATTCCATTGGTCCATGAAGGTTCAAGCACCTCAGCCAGAGTTTCCTTTTTCATGCGGTTTCTCTGGTCTCTGAATACTTTTACATGGTATTCACTTCTCCCCACTTTTCAGTAATGAAATCAGAAATATTCACTGCCCTGGGTCAAGGGCACTGAATCCAACAAACAGTTCTGCTTTGGTGGCACAGGAATGATTTCAATCCATTCTTGCAATCAGGCCAACCTCACTCTTGAGTTCTCATGCAACACTGAGGTTTCTATGGACAAAGTAACTCTCTATTGTTTGGCTTAAGACATTAGGTTTATTGGGCAAGTGGTATCTAATAAATTAGATATTATGGTCATGACTTACATATGAGGAGGGATCTATCATCTCACACTGATATATTTTGACATAAACGATAGATTTGTAAGGGTTCACAATACCCAGCTTCTCCTAAGAGGAATTCTGTGCTGTCTGTGACTCTGAAATTTCCATACCATTTGAGTGAACCTCTGCATTAAATTCTGTCATATCAAGCCATCAAAGGAAAAAAACCCCACCAAATCACAGAGGGCCAAAATATATTACTCAGGCCCATGATGTCTTCCAGTGGGTCTCCGTTTTTTTCAGTGATATTAAACAAGCATCAAGATTTGGTCCTGAGCACACTGATCAGAGTGAAGGTGTCATTGCCTGTAAAGTCAATAAGGCTTTCTGATCTTCCTTTTTGAGCTAATGTGATTATTTCTATTTGAATTATTCCTAGTTACACGTCACATGTGTGCAAGGCATGTGTGAACTCAAGTCTACTTTACTGGAAGCAGTAGGTTTGTGGCAATATTGAGTTGCCCACCAGCAAACTCTATCCTGACAGGAATGGGAACAGCTTTAAGCTGCTTGCCAGTGATTGTCAAAACCATATTTGCAGCCAGAACATGGCTAGAAAATGTCAGATTTTTCCATATTTAAAGTTGTTTGTTCTGTTGGCTTCAGTGCTGACGAGTGGTTTCAATGAGGATAGCACTAGTTTTACACCTAGAAGCTGGTCCTTTGCTTCCTTTTCACTCTCCTTTTAAACAGACATTTAATTGATCGGACTACAGCTCTGTAGGACAAGACTGTTAAATATGTTGGTAAAACAGTATCAATCAAACGTGTCCTTGCTATTACCTGGAGAACATCTGCTTAGTGAACAGTACTTGTGACTCTTTGACTGTTTTTAAGAAACACATCAGGCTGTGACCCTACGAGTCTGAAATATGAACCTGCTGTTACTAGAGGGGTTAAGACACATCTTTTTACCTGTTATATTTTCCCATCTTCCTTCCCAGCAGAATTCTCTACAGCAGTCTTAGTGTATTGAATACCCAGGCTGGTTTTTTTCACCTCACAGAAATTGGTGTGGCCCTGATGACAGCATGATGATCCACAAGGCATTTGACTCCTCAAAATTTAAAAAAAAAAAAAAAAAAAAAGAAATCCAATGATGCTTAAAAAGAATAATGCTGTTCAGAAGGAGGGGGCTGCTTGGGTTTGGGTTGGTTGTGTTCCAACAGTCAGAATCAGCAAAACTTTCAGCCAACCTGGACAAGAGGAGAGAGTCCAGGGATGTGTCTATCTGATATCTTTTTTTTTTATACAACACATGACACTGAAAAACATTGGAAGAAGTATAGTAGTTCCTCTTCAAGGCCTCAAGCAGTATGAAGAAAATATATGCAATATATGCACTAAAAAAACCTTAAATTGACCCAGTGGACTGATAGCTAGTTCCAAGAAACTCAGCATTTTTTTTTTTTTTACTAAGTTAATATTCTTTTTATAAGGAAAATGGGAATAACAGTTCACTCTGGATGATGGGCATAATTTACTTCAACTGCATCAGCACTCTTACAGGTCAAATTTGAGGCAGTTCTTCGGTGATATTTCTGGGAGGACAATGGAGTTGTGTGCTGCCATTTAAAAAAACCAGAAAGCTGAAATATGATTTTTTTTTAGGTTCCTTGGGGGACAAGAAGAGATTTGTTTTAAAAACCTTCAGTCACCTTAAATCCATACATTTATTTTGCCTTGGGACAAGCAGCAAGGATGAGATCACTGAACTGTGCAGATGAAGAGAGACCTACCTCACAGATACCACAGAAACAAGAGTCTGGTTACTTCCATGGCTGAGGATGAAATGGAACTCCACCCATTGCCTTGTGTCTAGCTCCTCCTCTCCAGGGGCACAATTTCTGCGTTACCCTGGGCGCAAGCTTGTCAGGCTGAGTTGGTTCCCTGGCTTTGGCAACTGCCCAGGAAACCTGTTGCAAGAGACAGTGGGGAGGTGGTGTCCTCTTGGATGCTTGACCCTGACCTCTGTTTCATACCTGCATGTGACAAGCTCTCAAGCACTGTCTTGGTTTGCTATTAGAAACTAGTTTGGGTTTGCCAAGATGATCCTTCTGGACTGCCCTCCTTTGAAATCCCTAAATAACTACAGCAGGAAAAGTGGTGTGGTTATGACTGGTTCTGCAAGATAATGTCTTTGTCCTTTGAGCTGCAAAGATGGTCATGGGGAACTGAATTTATTTGGAAATTAAATTAATCCACTGGAGGAACAAACCTCCAGTGAAGCTCAGTCCAGTGATGGTGCTATTCAGGCCTGCTGATGATACACCTCTTTCACAGTATCCTTGCAGAAGCAGAGGCCAATTCAGGGTCATTGTACTGATATTTCAATCTCTTGAGAGATTTCTCTAGTAAGAATATGAAGGACCGTAGAGAGTAGAGTGGCCTCCCTGCAGCTGTGGCTGCTCACAGTATTAAACTGGTGACCCATAAAGAGATGTCTGAGCTTGAAGGGTGAAGGAATATGCAACAGTTGTTAAAAATACTAATTTCTTCAGCCCACCATTCTAGAAAAAGTACACATACACACATGTTCAACTAGTACAGGCACTAGGCTTTAAACTTTGTTTTCCTACCTGCTAAAAAGGGAAATATATATATTTTTTGGAGCTGTCCAGGAAGTATATATCCAGGTCGGTGAGGGAAGTTGAGTTTTGGGAACTGTCTCCTTCTCTTAGTCGTATGAAACTCCAGCATTTCAAGCATTTGGGTGGAGGAGTTTTCAAAGGGAAATCTCCCTAACCTCCTGAGACTGCGTTATGTTGGCTCATACAGTATAGATAGCAACTTGTCCGAATTTCTGTGTGCCTGGGCCCAATCTGGCCTGTGCTAACGTCAGTAAAATTTTTACTGTTCAACTTGGCAGCAGGATTAGGCTTTCTGTTTGTATTACTTCTTTATCTGTGATTTAGATTTTCTGCCAAGGCTTTTAAATATTGATGTCAGCTGATGATAAGGAAAGCAAGAGGGGAGGGAGAGACAATATTTTTTTACTTAAAATACCATACATTGAGCATTTAAGCATCTTACCAATTGTGTACTGTTCTTTATGCAAATGCCTACCTTCCCAGATTACACTAACTTGGCAAAGTTATTCTGTACTTCACCTTGGCATAATAAGTCTCAAAGATACTTGTACATCTTAAGCACTCTGAGTATTATGCAAATCATTTAAGAGCCAAGAGCAGGAAGACCCATGAGTGGTTCTTCAAAAATTGGGTAAAGAAGAGTCTAAAGTTAAATTTAACTTTTCTCTCTCTCTCTCTCTTTGCCTCATATGGGCCAAAAACCAATATCCTCTGTTTTCCAGAAGCAGCAGGAACAGTGACTAGTAGCATAAACATGCAAATAATGAAATTTGAGCTCATTCAACCATAATCGACCGAAAAGAAAATGAAGTGAGAACAAAAAGCTTAGTTACACAGATAAGAAACAAATAATATCTTTCCTGAACACATAAGGGTACATTTCTGTCTTGCTGATTAGAAATCCTCAGGAGTTCAGGTTTCAAGTGGAATGAAAAGCTTTATGATTTGTTTAGCCAATACATGTAAACTCAAAGGCTATTTTTGACCAGGAGCGTATCCTTGGTGCAGGGAGCATTTGCAAACAGACAGTGACACTGTCCCCTCTATGCTGCTGCCCAGCTGGTACACGAACATTTTTTCTGTGCCGTACTGGGAGGTAGCTGCTGGAAAAGCAGACTGGGAGGGATGGCTGTGGGGCTGGGATTTCTGCACATTATGGGCAAAGACTGGGATGGCCAAGAGCTCTGGCAGGCACTGAAGGACACTGTGTCCTGGCTGGGGCAGCTGAGTAACACCCTGCCCTACGCAGCAGAAAAAGGAAGACAGAGTGCCTGAGGGTTGCTTCTGGCTCCCATTCCTTCCTTCCTCCTGAGCAGGAACTTCATGGCCAGTTCTAGGCTGGAGCCTTAACACAGCCCGAATCTTTGAAAGACAGATGCTCTTATATTAAAAAAATCAAAGGACAAATGCAATTTTCTCTAAAAAAGTAATAAACTTAAAGGCACTTGTGGGTTTGAATCATTGCTGCAAAATATTACTGGGACAGTATCCTCACTATGTCCCTTTTCCAGCATGGATGGTTGGACAGAACTGCTCCCAGTTGCCCAGACTGGGCTCTCATTTACGTACAGGTAAATAAATCTAGGGCAAATCCATAAGACTTCAAGAATAAACAATGCAAAGTCTGGGACTGAAAGATGATTCAGGGAGCTATAGACAGAGTAGTCTGATATTGGTCATGGACTAAAAGTGCAGTGGTTAAGGTAAACAGCAAGGACACAAGTATTTTGCCAAAACAGTTTCACAGAATGGATCTTGTGAGAGAAACTGCTTGTCCTTTTCAAACAGGAATGCAGCCTGCTTGGTAAAGTCAACTTACATCAAATCTGCCTACTCATATTTCTTGAGGATGCCTGTCTTAATACTACCAGATTAAAACCTTCTAGGATGTGGAACTAAAATGGAACTTTATAAAGTGAAAGCAAATTTGTTTGTGGATTTTAATGAAAATACTACCCATGTGACACCAGCAGTAACACTGCATATTTCTGGGAGCAGGGGTTGTAAGACACTTTGCAAGGCTGCTACTCAAATGTTGCACCCAGTTCTGCTCTCCTCTGGGTGGACAAGTGGTGGAGGAAGTTGAAAAGATTTTTGGCAAGGTAATCAAATAAATTATATAGCAGGAGGCTATATAGAGCATGATTCAGTTATGTTGTTGGGGAGAAATGGTTGGGACATCACTGACTGGACACTTGCAAATAGAAATATCTACGTACATGGGATCTTTCTATCCTGCGAACAAAAGTGTTTTATTAGATGCAATGGCTGGATGATGGAGTCAAACAAGTTCATCCTTGGAGCAAAGTATAATTTCATTGTCACTAAAGGCACTTCTGCCTGTCCTGGGGACAGAGTAGTTTCTTGGTGCTTTGGAGTTTTAAGTTTTGGCAGCTTTCAGAAAGACATGCTTTAACCCAGCTTCTGGGAAAAACCTATTGCCTGTGTAATACAGGAAGCAAACAAGATGTTCACAGCAATTCCCTCTGGTCTGGGAGCCTGGGAATAGAAGGGTGGAGGTGCTTTGCTTTTGCAGTGGCATGTGGTGATACGAAAGCTCCTTGGTCATTTAAGTATTTTGGGGTCTTTATTTTATAGGCAGGGATAATGTCTAAATACACATTATTTTTTTAACACCACCACCCCCTCTTGTGCTTTGTAGAGTCCCAAGCTACAGTTGCAGAGCTGTGGTCAGGATAAAAGCCGACAGCCCAACCATAAATCAGCCAGAACCGAGTTCCCTAACCTTTCATATTAACCTCTTGCATTGACTTGAGTTAGGTGCTGCGCTCTGCTGCTATAAATCATCCTGCAGTGAATTTATGAGCCTCAGCACAATAAAGGAGTTTTTCTTTGTCCCCCCCGCCCCCCCAGCTTTTCCCTTAGTGCATTTTAGAAATTACGCAGGAAAGGCCTAATGACTGGGATCTGTGAATATTGCTAACTCCCCTTCCCCGCCAAAGGGATCTGGCAGGAAAATGTGGGGGTTGGGAGTGGGGGGGGAGAGACTCTTAATTTCATTTATTGGTGACATGATCAGGAAAGCCTGTTCTAAAAAAACTAAAAAACTGTTAGCTGCCCCTTGGAATAGGAAAAAAACCCAAACCCTAGTAATGAAGCCCATTTGGGTGTTAAAATAACAATCTATTCACTCAGATGCAGTCATCACCCTGCTTCCCCCTCTCCTTTGCCCCGTGGACCCAGAGCGCTCTGCTCGGGTCACCCCCGCACACTCTCCAGGGGCAAAAGCACTTTGCTGGGCTCAGCCCTCTCTGTCTTCTTAAACAGCCTGTGGCAGCATGAGGAGAAACCTTGGAACACCCCTTCCTTCTCTGCATCTGTCCAGTAAGGCTATGGCACTGAAATGAGAGCCAGCAAAAATCTGTGGCCTGCAGGAATGCAGTTGTGCCTTTCTGCTCCCAGGCGCTTGGGGAGAGGACCCGGGGCTGGGGTGGGCATGCAGGTGAGATGGCTCTGCAGTTTTTTGGTGCTGTTAAGAGGGAGGGGATAGTTTTGCATAGACATCAAAGATCATGGATGCCTTTTGGTGTGATTGGGAACCTGCCAAATACTTCCTTCCTGCCATTACTGTGTAATGCTCCAGTTTGCTATCAGAGCTGGCTGCATTTCCCTGTTGTTCAGAGGTTTGCAAGTGTTCTGAGATACTTTTGCAGTGATAAAGTATGTGACTCTCATCTGAATCCTGGTATCTTCCAGCCTGTCTGTCTTCATGGTGCTGGTGACTGCTGCATCTGACCTAAGACCTAAGGAGTTTGATGTCACTACCACTGAGCTTGCTCCTACCTCTAACTCTGACACTGTAAGGCAATTAATGCCAATGAACTTCACATTGCAGGGATGACCTAGATCTGCTTGGCCTTGCGAACCTAGGCTCTCTGACCCCATGGCTAAAGGCAACACACTGTGCCCACTGAAATTTTTGGGGGCTTCTGCACCCTGATATTTTGATGCCTAATATGAGGCATCTCCTATGCAGGAATATTGTTGGGATTGTGAGGGCTAGAGGCATAGCCTCCCTGTTTCCAAAGCAGCACCTCTGGGCCACTCACCATGAGGTGGTGGGGATCTGAGGTACTTCAGATAACTATGACAGAGCTATCTTGGAAGCAAAGCACAGGCATCAGCATGCCCAGCTACCTTCCTGAATTATCCACTTTTCTGTGGAAAGTCAGAAAATAAATAAAAAATGAGAATTCTATGTGTGGTACACTCCATTTCAGTGGCTCTTTCAAAGATAAAATGGGCACTTCAATTAAACTTAACTGTTCCAGAAATCTTTGTCTTTTTCCCAAGGAGGTGATTTTATTCCATGATTTGCATTTATAAGTATATCTGATGCTCCCTAAAGCCACAGTGATTTTGCTGAGGTGCAGGGACCTGTGTGGGCTCTCCTGTCCACGGGATGGCAGGGAACAGTGGCTGGTCCCTGGAGCGTGGGATAGTTGGGGGGATCGGTGTGGCACTGCCTATGGAGAGGCACAGTCCTGAGGGCTCTGTTTCCTCACTGGGAGAGCAGCACAGCTATTCCATGGCTAACTAGACAAGGGAGTGAAGCAAAGGTTCAGCAAGGAAAAAGTTAAAAAGAACAGGTTTCCTGGTTACATGCAAAGTGGGGGCAAGGACCTACATATTTTTGTGTTGGGTTTTATTTTCACAATGAGAGAAGAAAACTGAAGAGAGTTTAGCTGAAAGTTTTTCTCATGCTTTCTGTTTCGCCTTCCCTGGTCCCTGCTCCTGTTTCTGTGTCTGCCTGTGAACTTGCTGCTTCTCACCTACCCCGCATTTCCCAGAACACCCCCAGCACGTACCCTTTCGTCTCTCACTGGGACATGTAGCACAACCAAGCTGTGCCCCAGCCCCTCAGCCTGACCAGCTCCTGTGCCTGTGAGGAGCTTTTCAGGCTGTGGTGTGCCTTGTTGAAGCCAGCAGTAGGGCTGCAGCTTGTGAGGGTGAAGAAATGTTCCCATTCTCCCATTATATGGTAGTCTCAGTTTATATTATCCTCCTCGACCGCTGTGGAGCATCTTGCGTCTCAAAAGCTGGGGTGAGCCCAGGGCCATCTATGTGTTGTCCAGCCCTGGGCTCCTCCCTGTCAGCCTTTCCTGGCTACCTTCTTGAGCCCCAAAGGGCCAGCTGCCTCCTCAGCCCCTGCTCAGGTCCCCACAGAGCCCAGTGTGGGGGGCACCCCTGCTCTCTCTGCCCTGGCAATGGGGGAAATGGTACCAAAAAAAAAGGAAAAAAACAAAAGGCCAGACCCCCCCAGTCAGATCATTCGTGGGGATATTTCTAGTTCCCCGTTTGTTTACCTTATAGAAAAGTTAATTGGCTCCTTTTGATCTTACAGTGAAAACCACAAAGGAAATTTTGTTAGAGTAGGAGCAAACTGAAGCCTGTGAGTTCCTCCGATATTCATTAAAGCAATTCTGCTTGAGTCTTAATTTAAGAAAACATTAAATTCCTCCCCCCCCCCCCACTTATTATTAAAAGCCCACTACGTCCCTAGGCTAAAGCACTCGCTCCACAAATAACGTTCCTGACAGCTGCCAACTTGGTGCAGTTTATAACCTGCCTTTGGAATATATATATGTGCATGTACGTGGTAATATAGAAAGAACTGTGTTTATAGTGGTGTTGTCTTTAAAAATTTCCAAATAGGCTGTTCAAGATTATTAGAAAGCTTAACAGGCTAAAGGAAAATCACTATAAGTTTAGAAAATACTACTTTATTTTTTTTAAATATGAGTTTTCCCAGCGTACTGAAATTAAAACAATTTTTAATTCTAAGTTTGAGGCAATTAAGATGAAGCTCTGATGAGAAATGTTTCTTTTTTGAGGTTGATTTAATTAGCAGAGCTATATTAGGAAAGCAAGTAATACAATCTATTTATGGACAGATGTATCTCTTCATAATAATAGACAATAAAAATAAATTAAAGGGAATCACAAGGCAAAAATAGATGACGCTTTTTCTCAAGTCTCTTCTAGTAATTTCTTGGGGGCAGCAGGCAGCAGATCTCTGCCTCTTGCATTATTTTTGTTTCAAACAAAATGATTCCCTCATCCTTTTTACAAAACCTTTGTCTATTTTTATGAAGATAGTTGAGGGCAAATCCAAGTCATTCAGCAGTCATGCTCCTACCCCCCTTGCATTTATAACTATTGTACAGCAACAAAATGGTTTTAGTGAAAATATGGTTTGTGACAATTGCTGACACAAAGCAAACAAACAAATAAGATCAGATCCCACGCTCTGAGGAAAAAAAAAACCCACGTTTTAAACAGATAAAAATCTAAAGGGACAAACTCAGAGGAAACTTGTGTGCCAAACACACAAGCCCCGATGGTAAAACAGCATGACTCGAAGGCAGGGAAATAATGGAGCGGGTTTCTGAAGGATTTTCTTCTTCTCATTGTAAAACTTAATTATACCTGCTGCCCGTCAATCTATGTATATGCATGCATGGGGACAGAGTGACATGTAACTCGTTGTCTGGACATGTGTTGACATATAAATGCAAACTCTTCTTAGAGCAGAAATATGTTGAAGGCAAAAAATAAATCGCCACGTAGGAAAGCCATTGCTGTGTGATTATCAGAGCAGAATAAAGCAGGGAGTCATTCTGGAAAGAGAGCGAATGCGCTGTGCATAATTGCAACATCATGGTCAAGATATTTTATTTTAATTTTAAAAGGCTACATAGTTATTAGCCAAAATGTGACAAGTAAGCACTGCTTAAATATGTAACATATTAAATAGAGTTTTATTGCTTTCTTGCTATGTTTTTCAGTGGTAAATTTTAAATCAACAAATGGGACATATCAGCCATTCAAAAATAAATTGCAATATTTGTCCCCCTTTTTTTAATATGCAATATGATGCTGTCAAAATGTAGTTTTAAATAATTTAAACAACAAAAGTGGAGCTAAGTTTGATTTTTTTTTTTTTTTTTTGGTAGCAGAAACAGACGTTTAGAAAACATCCTGTAAGATGTTACAATTCCTACAATAATTTTTATGTTGTGTTTGGCATTTTTAGTTGCCTTTTCCAAACTATTAATATTTATCTTCTTTAGGCAATATAAATATACACGTGAACTATTATGTCAAGACAAGGAAATATTTTTGACTGGCAAAGTGAGAAGACATTTTTCCTTTTTTTTTTTTTTTTTTTTTAAAGAAGAAATCATAATAAGAACACATAAATTCTGTCTAATAAGAGTCAAACCCCTCTCAAAAACTATTTGGAGGTCTTCAGATTTATCCTCTCCCAAATATTACTCTAAACAGCATAATTTTTCCCTTTTTCCCCAGCAAAGGCAAGTTTGTAGAATTATTGAGAAATAAAAAAAAATTTTTTTGGTAATATCAGAAGAGAAAAGAAAAATAAAAATTTCTACAGGTTGTTGACTAAAACAAGATAATCCTTGGGAGGGAGGGAGAGAGGGAATCAGAGTGTTGAAAAGCACAATCAGGCAGCAAAATGCAAGTGTCTCTCTTGCCAAATCCAGCTCAGCATTAAAGCAAATAAGTTACTCAGCAAAGAAAGAAAAGTTTGGACCCTACCTTTGTCAGCTGAGAAGTAATGGGGAACGTCTTCCAATACTAGGAATGACCTGCACTGGCTATATGGTACGCCTTACCTTAAAATCTATGCATTTCTAACCAAAACAGCTTGGAGCAATTCACATAAAACAGACCCAAATGTTGCCCATTCCATGTAAAAGATCAGGTTTCTGTCTCAGCTCAGCCTGTGATATCAGACTTGGGCTTTTTTTTTTTTTTTTTTTTTTTTTTTTTTTTTTTTTTTTTTTTTTTTTTTTTTTTTTTTTTTTTTTTTTTTTTTTTTTTTTTTTTTTTTTTTTTTTTTTTTTTTTTTTTTTTTTTTTTTTTTTTTTTTTTTTTTTTTTTTTTTTTTTTTAAATATGTATTCTTATGTTTCCAATCCTGCGATACACTTTTTTCATCTTGGTAAAGTTCACTTTTTTGGAAAGGGTGTGTGGGAAGGATTTCCAACTTGTCAGGACTCTCTCTTTTCAGTACAATCAAGCTTTCACTTGATCATTTTGAAGGCCAAAATGATTTGCTGTGGTCACTGGCTCCTTATTATTAATATTGTTTCAGATACATAAAGTTTACTGCAAGCTGTAAATATGTCAGGTTTTGCCATGGGGTTTACTAATAAAGAACTCTTAGAGGGGGATTATTGATGGGAAAGATAATCTTTTCAATAAGGGTTTCTGCTTTTTTTGTTTCCCCGGGTGAGCGCAGTGCGGGGGCACTCCCCGCGGGGAATGCCCCGATCTCCTCATGCTCTGCCGCAGGCAGTGCGGGGAGATCGCGCAGGGCACTCCTGCTCCTGCCTTCCTCCCAGCCCGATGCGGTTCTGTCTTTCATCGGGATTTTAAATGCTCTATTAATTTTATTAATACCTTCGGTGCTACGGTTTTTTACACCGGTTTGTGACCATAAGGAATTGATTGATTGTCAAGTGACACTTCCAAGTTATTTCTGTAGGTGTCACCTTGGGTTAGGAGAGCGGTATTAAACACAGTGAATACTTCTGTTTCTTTCAAAGTATGGCCTCACAATTCAGCTAATTAGTTCTTTTTCTAAACAAACAAACAAGAGGGACATATATTTGAATTTCTCTTCCGCCAGGATTTATCTTCTTTTGAAACATCCTATGATTAAATATGTATATATTTGATCAAGTCACAATAAGTGTCCAATCAATCATTCTTAATTCACTTTGGTATTTACTGTAATAACAATAAACAATTTGGGGCTCATCTGGTGTTAATGTGGCTGTCATATGGCTGCCCAGAAAACTTCTATGTACATTTAATTAAATTCATTATTATGAATTGTGAAAATAGAAGAGAGAGAAAGGAAGGGAAGAGAAAGGAAGAGAAAAGAGAAGAGAAGAGAAGAGAAGAGAAGAGAAGAGAAGAGAAGAGAAGAGAAGAGAAGAGAAGAGAAGAGAAGAGAAGAGAAGAGAAGAGAAGAGAAGAGAAGAGAAGAGAAGAGAAGAGAAGAGAAGAGAAGAGAAGAGAAGAGAAGAGAAGAGAAGAGAAGAGAAGAGAAGAGAAGAGAAAGAGAGAAAAGGACACATGGAATGATGTCTGGTCAGAAGCCTAGTGGGCTTACACAGTATGGGGAAGGAGGGGAAATTAATGGTGAAATAAGGCTGTATTGCTTCAGCTGTCACTTCAAATCCAGAGCTTAAATTTTCCTGTCATCTATATAAAAATCTACCCAGCACAAGAGTCTATAGATTCTGCAAGTCTATGCTTGGACAATTTCTTTATACTCACATAAAATACTGTCAGAGACTACAAGACAAGGACAGGACTGGTTTTACATAACATCTTTCCTCTGGTTCCATGCAGTGGATTTGCTGAGAGGTGGGGAAATTTTGCAGCTCAAAGGGCAGGTGGAATCCAATCGTCTTTGTTAGGGAATGAGGAACAGGCTAGAAGATAGGCTACTTTAGGGTAGGAAGGATTTTAGGATGCTGGATGGTTGCCCTACACATATTGAGTGGGAAGGGCTGGGGGGGACATAGGAGCCCTGGTTCTCTGCTGGTGGGACAGGAGGGGACTGGAGGGGACAGGGTGATGCAGGGGACCCTGGTATATCTGTACCCTTCAGTGCCTTTTGCTGCCTCTCTCCTCCAACCATGTGTGCCTTCTCCTTTGTGGGGGACTTCTGGTGTTGACATGGTGATGGGTAATGGGGAGAGGCTGCAGCTGATCGCCAAGTAGGTGGTGCAGATGAAGTATTCTTCTAGGGGAGAGGCAAGGGTGCTATGGCAGGCTGGGGCCAGGCAGGAAGCATGGGACAGCAAGTGGCTGTGGAAGCCTTAGCACCCCAATATGCACCCGGGCACCAAACAGGAGAGCCCTGGGCCATTCCTGCTTAACTAAACAATTCTGTACATCTTCACTGTGCCTCAGTCATGGCCAAACATGCGGAGAGCCCTTGCTGCTTGTCCCGATGCTGCCTGTGGCCTGGAGATGCAGAGGAGGGGATGCAGCTCCAGCTGGGTGCTCAGGGGGTTTTAGCTGCAGCCAAGTGGCCATTTGCCCCCCCCAGGCATCCCCATCAGAGTGGAGGCAGTTGAGCAGCAGGCGCTGCAGGAGGAGTGAGGTTAGCTGCAGGAGTGGGAGACATGCCGGAGCTTGCTGAGTGGGATAAATTGGTAGGGGCAGGCATGCAGGGGGGATGGCATGGCTGAGCTTGCCATGGTGTAGAGGAGAGTGGGGGGATTGAGCTCTGCAGGCAAAAAAACCCCAAACCTCAGCTGTCATCGGGATAAAATAATGAATGTTTGAGACCCAGACTCGGTAAAGCAAGCATGTTCAGGAAAGCCTGTAACCTCATGCTTGCTTTTAAGCTCCACTGGTGTAAAATCAGTGCTATCCAGAGGAATGGTAGATTTAAGCATGCACTTAAGAGTTTCCTGGATTTGTGGCTCAGGATGGAGGCGGCTGGTCAGAGGGGCTGCAAATTGTGGGCATGGATTTTCTTCACTCGGTTGTGGCGGCAGAGGAGCAGAGCCGAGCCTTCTCAGAGTCAGCTCTGAGTTTTGATACATAATTGCAAGCAATTCTCATCTAGGCTCAGGAAAGCTGAACAGGGGCCTTGTTTACTTTACCCTTCTTATTTTTTCCCCCGAAGGCAAGCAGCCAGGGTTAGGTTTCAGCCTGGCGGTTGCTTGGTCCAATGACGCAAAGGAACAAGGTCTCGTTTTTGCTGTGACAGTCTCTGGGTACTACAGCCTGACTCGTAATCTTAATGAAGTCCCTTAACATAAACACTGCTTTTCTAACACACTCCTCAGGGATGTGGAAAAATCCCTCAGCTTCAGCTCAGAAAAAGGCTGAGGCAAACAGAGACACACAGTGGGTATAATGCACTGGAGAAAAAAAAAAGAACTGAGTATTTCCAACCAATCTAGGTAGTTGTTTAAACATGATATTTGTCTTGCCACCTCTCTTCCCAGCTGCTTTGTACCATCCTTGCAGGTATCAATGAATTAAACTGATTTTAAGTTTGGCTTCTTCGTGTTGCCCACTTGCTCCTGGCAGTGTTGCCAGTTGCTTTGGTGCTCTGCTGGCTCAGTGATCTCACAGAGGTATCAAGTCAGACGTGCCTTTCACCGAAAGGGCTGTTTTCAGTGGAGCGAAACTGCACTGTCTCCACAAATGGTAAGTTCCAGAGCAAAGGGATTTCTGTAGGGACCAAAATTCACCCAGCTGAAAAAGTTGGATGGGAAAAAAATAACAAAATATCAAACCAGGACTTTTTAATAGGACTTTTTTTTTTGTTTGTTTGTGATGGTAGGAAACATTTTGGAAGTGTAAAACTAATGCAGCTTAACAAAAAAACAGAAGTTAAAAACTGAAAGTGTGAGAAAAATGAATTAAATAGCTTCCAATTGCTTTGAGTTGGAGAAAACATTTGGAGCCGGAACAAAAGAAAAGACAGGCAATTTTTCTGTTGTTCCCTCAAAACTTAGAATTTTAGCTTGAACTCATCAATTATAATTTAGGCCAAATTTCAGTTTGGCATCTGAATTAAAAAAACCCAACCAACCAAACAAAACAACCCTCACCAGTGCAGTGCTAGTACTGAGCTAAATGGTCTGCCCAGACCTACTCAGACCTAGGATGCACCTCTCTAAACAAAATTCATCCTGAAGTTTTAGCATATCAAACTTATTCCTCACGCTAGTGAATAATATTCTCCCCATGTCAGGTATTGGAGTCTGTCAGAGCTGCTTTGACCTCTTCTTCTGCACGTTGACCACAGTGGAGCAAGGGTGAATGTCCTTGTTCCACGTGTGGAAGTGGGGTATGGGAGTGTAACTGGAGTGCTCTGGCATGATGGAAAGCACTAAAAGTCACATTATTTCTCTGGTGTTGCACGTGGCCTTCATAGAGACTTGGGAGAAGTAGATAGGCTGGAATCTTCAGTGCAATGTGAGTATCTTTTACTGCCTTGCTGACTGCTCTAGCTGTAGTCCATCTGGCAAAATTAGGAACAGTCTAGGTTAAAATAAGGTTTTTTCTTTGGGGATGAAACGCAGAATAAAAAATGGTGGGGACTACTACCAGTACAAGCCCTCAAGTCTGAGAATTACAAAGTCCATGCTTAACTGCATCCCTCTCTCCCTCTCACCTGCCTCTAACAATAGTTGTTACCGAGCCAGGATCCTGATGTCTGTGCAGTATCCCCAGCAGCAAGCCGCTCTCTCCTGAGCCACATGGGCACAGGGAGCATGCAGGAGGCTCACAGGCTTTTGACCATGTACTTCGGGTGGGGTGGCTCCCTGCTGATGTGACTGAAAGGAAGGGATGCAAAGACAACTGAGCAAATAAGAGGAGGGTCTTGAATCTGAAAGAACTGATCAGCAAAGAATATATTTGTGTGCCCAGCAGGTAATGTGACCTGTAAAGGCTGCACTTTGTGTTCTGTAAGTTCATGTGTTGTTTCCAGCCTGAACAAACTACCTCTTCAGAGGACATCTCCAGTGTTGCAGTGATGGGGCTCCATTTTTCATGACTGATGCATTTCACGCCTCCAGGGACAGAGTTGTGAAATTTATCTTTTGGCCAGAATCCACATGAAATTGGTGCATTTTCCCCTTGAGAAGGCCCCTGAAACCGATAGCCATCACCCAAAAAGGCCATGAAATTCTTGAGCTTGCTGTAGCATTTCAGCCTTTCCCTTCTGAGTGAGCGATCAGAGGGAGCCTGCTGCACTTCCTCGAGCGCTTTGCAGCCTGCCTTAGCAGAGCCGGCAGGCAGGATCTGAGGGGGTGGGCCATCCTGAAATGGGCCATCCCAAACTGTGCACAGGGCTGTTAGAGAGGAGCAGCGCTGCCTTACGGAAACAGGCACTGCCTCTTCTCTGTGCAGAGCACCTGCTCTCCACACTGTGCTCCCTGGCGAAAAATGAAGATTGTCATTGGCAGAGCACTTCTTCTGCAGCAGTGTTAGATCAATTCAAGATAGCTAAGGATATGAAATCTACTTAATAATCTTGTTTGGAAAAGTTCTTATTAGATTTTATGTGAAATTTTTTTTTTAATTTCAAAATAAGTAATTTGAAAATAACGTGATCACGTACCTAAAGTAGCCATCTGAAATTAAAACCCAAAGCTAAGGGAAAAATAACCATTGTCAAGGTTTTGCTTTAACTTCTGATGCTCCAACAGACTCACAGATATTGTTCTTTCACAGATATGGTTCCTTTTCTGTCCTATATTAAAAGGACACTAAAGAAATGCATTATCATGATAATTAATAATTATTCTTTTGTGGCTGAGACATTAGACTCTTTGCTTTGGTGCCTGAGACAACTTCTTTATCTGAAGATCTGGGTCTTATATCTGACATGTCACTTACCACACCTCCTGAAGTCATTTTTGGAGCCAGGACAAGAGGGTGCCAGGATTCAGGCTGCTCTGAGATTGCAATTCCTACATTCCTATGAAAACATTAAAATATGAAATTGAGACATATTATAGTAAAAATAGGAATGTTGTTTTGCAACAACTTCCCTCATTAAAACCAAATAAAATAAACACATTCTGGTCAGCCTGAGCTTTGTGCTTCTAGTACATTTGGCAAAATAATTATTAATTACCTATTATTGAAATAATAAGATCAGGCAGATAATTGTTGAAGCAAATTAATGGACAAGGATGCAGTGTACTACTGCAAAAATCAATGAATCTGCAATCTATCATCCTGCTGTTCAAATCCCCTCAACTGAAGCAGGAATTAAATGTGTCATGGAAAGCAGATGTCTGAGGGAACACCATGCAGGGCCACCTCTGCTTCTCCACGGCTCTCAGCAGAGAGGGCTCTGACGTGCTGCCAGGCTCCAGAAGCCATGTCAGCATCTTCTGTGTGTGGTGCAGATCCAGGGCAAAACTGTCACCTGCAGAGATGAAGGCTCTGAGCTCTCTGTGCTCATCATGGGGCATAAGAACACAAACACAGGGACAGCAACCAAGGAAGAGCCTGAGACAGAGGGGGATGGGAAGAGCAGACAGCAGACCAGCCCTAGAGGGGATACATAGGTGGAAAGCAAAGCTCGTTAGTGCAATAAGGAGGGTGAATGGGAGCAGGAAGGAAGGCTGGGGAATGAGGTACAGAGCAGAAGGGGAAAAAATTAATTGCAATTCAGGTGCAGTTTTGATTTCTGTGCCTTTTGTCCTTATGAACATTTCTTATTAAATTCAGGGGACATTAATTATCTGTCTTGCAAAATTCCAAAGATCTGATCTTGAATTTCTCCTGCAATGAAAGTCCTCGAGCTGACATTCAGTGCCTCCCAGAGGCAACGATAAACATCAGAGTGAAGTGGGGTGCCAGCCTTTGGCTTTTCCCAGGCTTGTGAGCTGCTTCTACTTGTTTGCCTGGTTTCTGACTGTAGAAACCCTTGTGCTAGATCTGATGAACTAGCTGGATGAGCAAACTGGGTGGTGGCTGGTGCCTAACTGCTTCATAAGAAACTGGGAAAAAAATTATTTATGGACAATTTTTGGGCTAATTTTCTAAAGAGATTTCTTTTTTCTCCAGACCTCAGGCAGCTGGAATTCAGCCTCTCTTGAAGCACACTGTTCCTTATTGTTAATTACCTTAGTGCCATCTGGATATTCTTATTATGATATTAAATCTCTGCTTTAGAAGGGTAGATCATACCAGGCATTGGAATGGGTGAGAAGGATCTCACCAAAGTGTCCACCAAATCATACTTATCTGCAGAGAACACCTGTGAAGGAGTGAAAAAAGGAGCCATAATAATTTTTGAAAAGAGCTGATTAATATATCTACAGAGTACTTGAAGTTCAAGCCTTTACTGTTCCAAATGAAGGGCACTGCTTAATGTTGGCATTTCATAAAATCCCTCCCTTTGAGCTGGAGAGGCCACATCTTTACTCAGTGGTGGGAGAACACAGATGTATTTGTAACAGCCTTGATTGACTAAAGAAAGCCACAGAGTCAGATTGTGGCACAAAGGATCACAAGCCAAACACATTGGAACATTTTGTTCTCAAAACACCGCATTGATTTCCATGGTCCTGTTTTCTGCTCTGCAGTGGTGGCTGTGATACATTCCTGCACATGGACAAAAGCCAGCACTTCAGAGTGAGTAACCTTGACTATTCCTCTCCAAAGATGACCATGGACATCTCTGACTTGCAGCAAAACATCTTGATTCAGTTGCGGGTTCTGTACCCTCAGCACTGCCAGCCCTCACCAGTCCAGCTCCACAGCTCATCTAATGGAGCTTCTTTCCTGAGTGTATCTAGGAAATAAACTGATGTGCTACTATACTGAGTGTATACCTCAAGATCAGAACAGATAGCCTTGAACAGCAGAGCACAAGCCAGCTGAGGATGAATAAAGCAGTGCCTAAATTGCCCAGTTTGGTGAATGGGAGACCTTTGCATTGAGCCAGGATAACCTGACCCTCTGTAGGTCTTTGGAGAAAAAGCCAGGGGAAAAAGGCAGAAGCTGAGGGTATTTGAGACAGTAATTCTCATTTTCCACACTTCTGTGTTTCACTCCCACGCTGATGTCTCTGCAGACCTTAGCCCAGCATCTTTGAGCAAACCTTCTATCGTCTGCTGAATTTTCAGCTGTATGAGCTTCCTTAAGATGTGGGTGATCGTTTTTCAGATAAGACACATAGTGTAGGATGGGTATATTATTACTGTGTTATTTTACCTCTGATAATTTCATTAAAAAAGCTTATACAGCTCCATCACAAGCTTTTAGGTCATGGGTTAAAACAGGAGGAAAATATGCCCTGGCTTGTGGAAGATAATTTGTTTACAGGGCAAGGGGAAAGGCAGGTGCACAGTGGGGAGGCAGCAGCCAGATGAAGGGGTGCCTCTGGAAGCAGTGCAACTTTGGCTTGTAAACTGCATATAGAAAAATCTTTGTGGGTCTTGTAAGAGCCTTTACATATTTAGAGGTGCTTTGTTTCCACTTTGTTTTTACAAGAAAGATTATTGCTCTCTGTCTGAGGATGGGGGCAGTAACATTATTGCCAATCCCAAGAGCCTTCACTGATCACTTTCTGTCTTAGATAGTGAAAGGTTTTGCACGTTTTGAATTGCACCCACATTTTCCCAGGGGAGGAGATGAGACTGAAGTACTTGCACTGCTCTCATGCTGTCTTTCGCCCCATTCATGTGACATTGACCATGTTGTTTAAGATACCCAAATGTAGATGAAAAAGAGAGTTTCACAACCCACTTTTAGATTATTTGTGACTCTCGAGATGGCAGGGGAAAAGGCATAGTAGGAAGGAAAGAAGGGAAAGACAAAACAGGTACGGGAGTACAGTTTCTACATTGTCTGCTGTGGAATTTTGACTCTGGTGTTGATCAAAACCTATCACTTCATTCTTTAATGCTTCATTTTTTTTTCTTTAAAATTTAAAACTTAACAAGCCCTTCAACCCCATCTTTTAAATTCTTGGATGCAAATGAATCACTTGCCTCTTTATTTGGCCTGTGACATAAATGTTCTATTTCATAGTAGGCAATTGGCTATAAAAGAAGAACTGTTACCAGACAGCTGTGAGCTCTGTTTCAGGCAGTCCTCAAGCTACTTTGAGCTGCTTAACACACCGTAGCATGAACTATGAATCAACATGTTTGTTCTGCCACTTAACCAGCACCTTCCAAAAAATGCTTTCAGCCTCTCCTAACCCAAAGGTTTAGAAAACAAGATGATGGTCAGTGCTCCTGTGTTCAGCAGAAATAAACACGGGGGTTATATTCTTTTCTTACAAGATACCTATCTCCTTCTTCCAGCTATCCTCTATTCTCCATCTACAGAATCTGAAAGTGGTAATATTTTCTCCCAAATGTCCTGGGAAGACACACAGTCCCTGTGTGACTGCTCTTATCCACCTTCTATGAAGGACCCTGGATGTTCTGAAAATGCCTGTAAATGATAGCAGTTTATGCCAGAGAGAATAGTTTAATGACAGTGCTCACTTTCCATCTAAGTAGTTTTTACATTTTGTCTTTTATTCCAGTGAATTTGAGATTTCATGAAGAAATTTCACAGGCAGATTCCTTCCCACTAATCCACCACTACTTCTCTGGCCTGCCTGCCTTCCTTCCCTTTTGACCTTCTTTCCCTCCTTCCCTCCTTGTGCATCCATAGGAAAAGCAGGCCTACAGTGTCACAGTCAGACCCGCCAGTCCTTTTCCACCTCTTGCCTTCCTGGGGCAGAACCTTTGTTCTCCCTCTGCAGTGAAGAAGAGGGGTAGAGAAGAAGCTTACGGCATAGTTTAGCTATGCTGAATTTTTCTGTTAACTAATACAACATGTTCAAGGCTTTGACTTTGTATAAGCAGATTCATTCAGAGGAAAAGCAATGTTAGGAAAAAACAATTGTGAAAGATAAAGGAGTCACTTGAAAGCGATCTAGCCAGGCTGTGCTGTGGCTGTCTCCAAGCAAAGGAGAGTCTTTCCGGGTCTGGAGAAAGTTAGCAAAGTGTAGCACTGCGTTGCGGGAGATGGATGCAGAACCACATATGTTAATATCTGCTCTTGACAGAGTGTTGACCTGAATGGCAAAATTCACATGTGGATAAGAATCATCACTAAGATAATGTGCTTTAAGAGACCCTGGTTTGATTTAAGAGTGCTTCTGATGAAAGAACTCACATTTAAACTTTAGCTGCAAACCCAGAAGCTCTGTTAAATTTATCTGGGCTTATGTTTGAGTGACCATCTGCAAATTTGCCAAAGGTTCATCCAAAGGCTCCCAGAAGTTCATGAGCCTTTTTGCTGAAGATGACTGAGTGAAATCTGGACAACTGGAAAAATTTACACAGCTTCATCTTTGAACATTGTGGTTCAGCCAAATTCTTTCACCGGGAGAAATGGTGAGGTCTGAAAAACTGCACAGCTTGGTTACATACGCAGCAGAGATGCCATCTCTGCCCCAGGGAGCTTATGGTCTAGGTTGATATCTGAGGCCCCTCAGTTGTCTGCATTTCATAGTACTTACTCATGGATAAATCTGAATGACAACATTAATTTACCACCCAGGGGTTGGGAAGACAGATCTGATAGAACTTGTGGGGGGTGGCCTTCTCTATTACAGAAAGCATAATGTCAAATAAGGGAAACAAGCTAATCACATCAACACCTACCACAGAGTCTCTATTTACCATAAC
The DNA here is from genome assembly GCF_003031625.1 of Empidonax traillii. NCBI lineage: Eukaryota > Metazoa > Chordata > Aves > Passeriformes > Tyrannidae > Empidonax > Empidonax traillii. The sequence continues at coordinate 272,763 of NW_020955780.1, forward strand.
TCTGGAGAGATGGGGGCCTCATTAGAGGAAATTATTATTAGTGGGGCTATGATGTTGTATTGATCAGCCTGTCAAATTTTGATGGTGTCTGTAGAAATGCTAAGGGAATTTAAATAGCTGCAAAGGAAGAAAGCACAAGAGGGAATTTTGTGCATCCCTGCATTGATGGGACAAATGCTTTAGGAGAGTGTCATGGGGGCATTACATTGTCAGGTCATATAAATGACTACTAGCTCTTGGTGCAGCAGGACCAACGTGTTTAGTTGTGGGCAGCTCTCATGCCAGACATAGCTCTTATTCTGGATAAAGTGGAGACACTTGCTCAGGTGGGAATATCAGTAGAAGAGAAGTCAGAAGTGAGAAGGATGATGCAGAGGAGCTGGCATTCACCCTGCAGTCTGAGATGAACCAAAATGGAGGTGCTGACCTAAGGGATATTGCAACGCTTAGCTAAATCCCTGAATGTGGCAAATGCCACTACATCCTTTAGGACAGGTTACAGACGAATCTCAGAAGGTTCTATAAAAATCAATGGAAATAAATATACATAAGAATAAAACTAATATAATGAGCCACATGTTTTTTGTAGAGGGAAAGGAAGTCTGAAACCTAACAGACTCTTTAAAGAGTCAGTAAGCACATGGAGGAAGATCAATTTTCTCAAGTTTCCAAAGAGCATTTACGAAGGTTGTCCAATGAAAATAAATTCTCTTGGGGCAGTAGGGAAGCTCCTCTCTTAGAATATTAGCAAGAAAAAGGGAAATAGAATAGGCTCAAATAGTCATCTTTCACAATAGAGGGAGGTTACCCACAGTGTCCTTCGAGAATCCTTCTGGGATCATGATTCAGGGTATTCAGAAGTGATCCTCCAGAGAAAGGCATTAACAGTGAGGTGATAAAATACAGATGATACAGGACCGATCTGGGTAGTCTAACCAAAAACTAAATGGAAAGAGTTGCAAAATAACTACAAGTGACTGGCTATAAAATAGGAAATTAAATGTTGCAAAAGTAATATGTATAGAAAAAGGCAGTCCTGACCATACAGACCCAATGGCAAGCTTTAACTGGCTTATGACCACACCCGATAGTCAGATATGAGAGCTACCTGAAAACAACAGTGACAGCCAAGAAAAAGAAGTGACTATTGTATGGATTGCTCTATAGGGGATCTGCAACCTGCTGCTTCGAGGGGAACAGATAGAAAGCTTGGCTGGAGAGAGGGGATGGAGTGGGAGGAGATGTTGTGCAAGACAAAAATATATTGCCTTTTCAGAAGTCAACAATCTTATTTATGGGATTTCGGTCCCCCAATTACTGCTGAATTTGATCTGTTTGAGCACATGCTGCAGGGCTGTAGAAATAGCCACTACTGATGACCTATTTCCCCTTTTGGAGTGAGCATTACTTACCTAATACCAGGAGAACCACAGCAAATGAAGTCATTTGACCAAGATCTTGGAGGAGATTCAGCGGAGTGCGAATGCTGTAGTTCACATCTCCAAGTTTTGGGCTCAGAGCACTGGCTTTCTTTACATCCATTGCTCTTCCTTCCTCTTCATCACCAGAAACTGTGGGAATTGATTGGCAGGAGAATTAACTCGGCTGCAAGATAGCAACTGGGAAGGAACCTTGGTTTCCAGTCCTGCATTAGTGGTCTCGAGTTCTGCAAATGTCTATGTAGTTCTGGGAATCTGGAGCTACAGGCATGTTTTTTGCTCTGTCTGCATAAGTCCTGTGAGGTGTGCCTTGGCCGTGTGGTTGCAGACATGAGAGTTCCAGAGTGTCATTTCTGGAACTTTCTTTCACCTGAGCTAGAGTCCTATCCACATCTAATGCTAGGAATGTGTGGGAGGTTGTGCACAGAGCGGACTCTGAACTTAGACAAAGCTGGCAGCTGCCTGCAACTTACTCTGGCTACCACAAATTTTGTCTGTGCTACAAGTTTGGAGAGCCAAAGATACGGTTTCTTTCACTTATAGAAAGAGCTGCACTGTGTGGTTATTGTAGGAGTGATGTTGATCCCAGCACCAGCTGTTTGTGCCTAACCCCTCACTTCTCTCTTCCTGTGGCAGCAGAATCGGCCATCCCTGCACTCCAAAGCATATCCACCCCAGCTCCACTCTTCATCAGCAGAAATGCTGGGTTTAACTTCAGCCCACATCCATGGGGCAGGAACTTGGGTCTGTGAAGCCTTGAGCTCTTCTCCTACAGCTGGTAGGACTAGTGTGGCAAAATGAATGAGCTGCAGCATTGTGGAGCCAAGTGTGGATTACCCAGTGCCACTCATCCTCCTTCTTGTGCTTGCTTCTCATCCCAGACAAACCCCAGACTGTTGCAGCCGCACAGCCACTGGTATTTGAGCCGTGTGGTTTAACTCCACATTGGAGAGCTATACCTGAGCTGCAGTCTCAGTAGCAGTGCAACCCAGATGAGTAATAGAGAAGTAATACCTAGTTCCAGTGGAGGGATCTCTGTAGGAACTGTATGGCCAGGAGCTCACGAGCCACCCTAGACAGTGGTAATAGCTCCTGTGTACTGAGTCACTGCCTAGCTAAGGTGTAGCTCACATAGCCACAGGTCAGATCAACAAAAGTTCTCAGAATCCAAGACCTCCCACTTACATCATCAGGTTTGTAAATATGCATGCATTGTAGTTGGAATGCTGTGAGCTATCTGAGGTGTCTGCAAATGAGGCCACTTCTTGAAGGGCCTTGAAGGTGCAATTGCACCTCTGGACAGCTGAGATGCTGCTGTTGTTTTCTGAAAAATTAAGCCTACTATGTTTAACTTGAAGCAAAGCAGAGCAATAGAAAGAGGCACACCTCTCCCAAAACTTGTCTAGGCAACAGGAGACAGGCATTTTTCTCATGATGTCATTGTCCTGGAAACTTTTGAAAGCACATTGCAAAGGAGGAAGCCTTGTGGGTCTGAACTCCCCATGAGCCTCCTCAAATGGGCCAAGCTTTGATGAAACCAACTCATTATCAAAAGCAGGGAAAAACATGTTGGACGTTGTTTACCACTGAGATCACCCTGGTGGTTCTTCCAGCTGCCTGAGGATACTGGTGAAGACAGAAGGAGGGAGAGATGGAAAGAGAGAAAATGACTGTTTTGAAGTTTCCATCCTCAAGGTGACATGTTTTCTTTCAACTTATTTCTTCTAAAAAACCTCTTGAAAACACATCTAGAAATGGCTTCTGCATCTTGGGTTCTGGGTGAAGTCCATAGTCTGAATTTTTTTCTTGTGAACTTTGTGTACTTTTGAGTCTGTTTTATGGCTTTGCTTTCCCTGTTTGTCTTGGCATTTGAGAGGATAACTCTGACTATAAGAAAATGGATATAATGATTTCCATACAATTAGGGGAAACTCCAACTTTCAGCTTTCTTGACATTATGGTTCAGGCCCAGGAGTCTGAGCTCTGGACTGCTAGTGGTTGCCACATTCTCATGTTGAAACTCTGGAGGATTTCACAATCTTTAGAGCCCATGACAACCAAGAATGTGAGGTTATTGCCTGTTGTATACACTAGAAACTATGAGAAATGCAAGCAAAATCCTGCTAGAGTTCTGCAGTCATCCTGTAGTTAACATCTTTTGTTTTCTCCAAGTTGGTTTGAAAACAACAACATGATGGGGCTTTTTCCAATTTATTTGTCAATTGTTATCTGAACCACAAGGTGACTCAGAGAGGGCCAGGCCATGGTCCTGTACTCTAAGCAAATACACTGACAACAGTGGATTTACTGAGCACATTCTGTGTCTGAAATAATTATCTGTATCTAAACCTCCTTTAGAGTGGGTGCTTTCATAGTGACCTGCACTGCACCCGCGTTTGAGCTTTCTCCAACAGGGAACTAAGGGGTGAGCACTTGAAGGAGAATGAAAGATCTGGTGAGGGCTCAAAATGTGATCCTTAACAAATTATGGAAAAATCAAAAGGTTACTTTGGGAGTGGTCATACAAACGCATACCTAATAGAGAGGTAAGGAAAACCAAGTGTTGGTTTGAGTTTTGGTTCTGATTTCTCTCCCCTGGTCAGGATCAAAGCCAGATAAGCTTGGTTCTAGCTATTCCTTGACATGCTGAAAAGGCTTGAGAACCAAACTTCCAGTTCCCAGAATATGTTCCCACTACTTTAGAAGGAGACCAAGTAACAAGACTCAGGAATGAAATTTTTGAACTTCTGGGGACATGGAAGAGTGAATGCACTTATCTGCATTAAGGAAGGTGCTTTTCCATGTGATTCAGTGGCTGGCAAGCCCGACTTCAATTGATGGGTTGACATCTGGCCAATAGGGCTACTGAAATGGGTAGCACCAAACTGTTACCCTATTTCTGGGCTCATGGGGATATCCCAACAGCTCTAATAAAAGGAATCTGGTGACAAGTGGACCTTTCTGCTTTGTTCATTTGACACATGCCCTGTGACTCAAGAACATCACTGAAGAACATTTATTTTAAAAATAAGCCAAGAAATGCTACAATCAAGGAATTATAGAATATATCAAGCTGGAAGAGACCCATAAGGATCATCAAGTCCAACTGCCTGCTCTTCTCAAGACTACCTAGCACTAAATCAAATGCCCAATAGCATGGTCCAGATGCTGCTTGAATTCTGACAGGCAAAGGCTTAGCTATATATCTTTTTTTTTATGGATGTGCTCCTTACAATTTGGGATTCAACAGTAATGCCATGCAAACAACTTTTCTTTGGGGATATAGGCAGGATATCCTCTTTCCACGAGGGGCTGGCGAGGGATTCTACAGTCTTTTTCCATGCTCTCTGTATAATTATTTTTCACCTCTAGATTTTGGGAACCCTGAACTACTTCCCTTTAGAACTGTAAGTGTTTTGTTTTACTTCACTTTACATTAGGATAATCAGCAGCACAGCAAGATTTGGAGTTCTTTTGTGTTCAGCTCTGTATAGATACGCAGTAAAAGTCATGGTCTAAACTGGTAATATTCAGAAAAAGTACTGGTTAGGAAACCTTATCATTATGAAGAGAGAAGGCTTTTTAACATGCTGATCAATGAATGAACAAAATAATACAAAAAGAGATATGAAAAAGTGACATTATACACCAAAAAAAAAAGCTGTTGGAATTGTTTTACTTTGGGTTCTTAAGGCCAAAATAGTCAAGTAGAAAATCTTTTTAGCTTTTCTGCTCTGCAATAACTACAAGTGTGTTTGTTTATGTGACAGAATAAGGCTTGATTAGTGATATGGTCCTTATATACATCAATACAACCTGAAATGGAATTTTCCTTAATTTTCCATTTTTCTTTTCTTTCCCTTTTCTTTTTTCTCAACAGCACTCCCTCTCCCTCCACCCCCTTCCTGCTCCCATTCCCCTGCTTCTGCATTTTTGTAAAAGCAGTTAATTTAATTTCAGGAGCTTGTGTGGTTTTCATTAGGATTGCAGTCTTTTGAAATGTCACAGGAACACCCAGCAGAAACTGAAATTGATATAAAATGGATTGTCTCAGATCACTCTCTGTATCCTGCTATCTTGCTTCAGCTTGATTGCTTTTGGGTTGGAAAATGAAGGACTGACAATTTTGGGGGGAAAAACAGCAGAAAGGAGAGAGAGGAAAGGGAATGAAAGGGAGATGCTAACCAGTTTTCTCCATCCCTTTTCTCTTTCTGACCTAGCATGATTAGTACTTAGTGCTGTGAAGAGCATATCACCATTTTGTTGACTTTGACGAAGGATATACTGGATGAGAACCCTCCAGGTAATAGGGGTACAGCATGCAGGGGTAGAAATGTGGTTATGCATCTTAAGGCATGCAGCAAGAACATAATCTGACAGTATGAATCTTGCTGGAATGAGACATCCCTGCTCAAAGCATTTCACTAAGTAGTCTAGGCTGACTAGAATTTGCTTCAGGAATTAACTGTGTAGTGTGATGAGTGTGACTCGTCTGGTGAGAGTGTTTATCTGAGCATATACTTATATACACAGGCACATGCATGTGCATACACATCTCATCTGCATTTGTTGTCTGAGCTGTCACAGAACTGTTTCTTTTGGAAAAGAAGGGGCTTGTTTTCGGGCATGCAATTTTTCCTGCTTTCACCAGTCACCCCATGGCAGGCACATTCCTACTCTGGCCAGGGAAAAAGGGGTCCCTATCCAAGGGACTGAAAATTTCACTTGAAACATAAAGCATACAGTGCACCAAGCATGGGAATGAGGGTGGATGGGTTTCAAGCTTGTTTCTTTCTTCTTTTCACTCTAGGAAATGCAGTGATCCTTCTAAAAAGCTAGAGACTGAGGTGTCATTCTACTAATTCTCTTCAACAACACTTCTTTTCTTGCTTGAGTTTGTGACCCGGAGACCACCCTTGTTTGCAAAAGCTACTGAGAATTTATTTCCAAAGAGTGTCCTTTAAAAAAAAAAAAATCCATCAGGAGGTTCAACAACCTCCCTAATAGCGCTTACAGGAAGATTTCTGAGCCTGAAGACAGATTAAATTTATTAACTCCCACATTCACTCTTAGGGCTTCATTTGTAGCTTTTCTGTATCCCTGATCTGTATTGCATTAGGCAGTGCTCGATCATCAAATCAAACAGTGGCACTAGACATAGAGCACTATCATCTCATACAGTATGGGCCCTGTATTGCTGTCTGGGCAATGCTTCCAGTTGCAAATGAAGGATGCTCAGCTCCTTCAAAACTGGGCATGAATTGAATTCAATCCACTTGTGTTGAAAAAGTCCTTTGCTTTCAGCCTACCCCCATACACATAAACATGTAAATTTGGCCTGGTGGCAGCTGGGAAATCTCTTTGCTCAAGGGTGGAGAAAAACAAGATTGATGGTTGATGCTCAAAATTACAGAAGATGCTTCCTGCCTCTTCCTATTTACTACACTTGTGAAATATCTTGGAAGTCAACATGTAAGAAAAATCCTCATCAGGGTAAATATTATCAGTTCTGCCCATGACCATCTTATGTACTCAGTCTTATTGGTCTCTCCAGCAGCAGAGCAGCCAGAGCTAACACAGGAATAAAAAAGTCCAGAAAGATCTACCAGCAAAGAAGCTTAGTGCTACTGCAATACAAGGATGTGTTTGGAAAATGTGCCCTTCTGCTTCTTTGTTTTCTTTATCTTTGTTTACCTTCATGGTTTTGTTGTGCCTTTGCCATTTAAAATCTGAAATTTTGATCTTGCAGAATTTGGGCAGATTGTTGGTGTTCTCATTCTTTACTAGGTGTTGGTCAAAAATTCCTCTCTTATGTCCTCAGAAGCCAAAATCCCATTCACAAATGAAAATCAACAGGGAAAGATCACACCCACCTTAATATTGTGTCCACACCTCAGGGTCCATTCTCCAAGCTCTCCTCATCAGGGCTCAATATTGTTGGTTATGATGACAATCTGTGTGAAATTGAGACCGAGTGCTCGGGTATTAAGAGAGACCCAAAATCATGTCTTGCTACTTCCATTTGTGCCTTGGGATCTAGTTTTGATAAATCATTTCTATTCTTATCTATAGAGCCATCTCACCCCAATTACAAGGAGCAATAGAGAAACAGTGTTCCCTCGTAAGCAGGAGAAATCAGAGGGACAGACCTCCAGAATGCACTCCCAAGAAGAGGTAACAAATGAGAGGCAACTCTTGCTTCCACTAAGGTGAGAAGCTTTGCTGGGCCCAATCTTTCACACGTGTGACCAAGGAGGATTGGTCTTCAAATGGGCATTTGTGCTGGGGATGAGTTAGAGATAACAGGTTTGCTCTTATTGCCAAACCTGACAGTCACTAGCATTTTATCACATCATTCTTATGCATGGTGCCTGGGTAACAGAACCAAGAGCGTGTTTTTGCACATGGAGAGGCAGAAGCTGGATCTGCACAAATGAGTACTGAATGTGGAAGTAGCTTGGCCATGCTGGCCTGGAGCAACACTGCAATGACACTGCTTTGCTTCCCTGTCTTGGCCCCATGATGCATTGTGTATCTGTGCCCAATGCCAGGGACTGGGGCACGTTGGAGGTCTCTGTGCCATGCTTCATTGCACATGAAAGCCACAGCCTTGGATGCTTCTTCTCTCAGCTGGCTGAATTTCAGAGAGAAATTTGCACCCTTAATAAAAACTTGCTCTACTTAAGGCTGGGTCTGGCCTCAGAAGGATATTCAAGCTGCCTGTTTTTAAGTTACGGGGTTACAGATCCAGTCATTTCCACACTGGAAAAAGTCATTTGAGATGGTGTGTTGTTCCTTCCAAAGTGCGTTAGTCATGGGGAGCAGGCAGTATGCTACCCAGAGATCCCAGGGCCTGTTAAGGCAGGGAAAGAACAAAGTAGTCCTTCTCTGCAGAACAGACAAAGAAACATTTACTAAGCCTTTGCCTCTAATGCAGAAAAGGCACTAAAAAAGAGAGAGGTAAAGGGAGGACATAAAATACAGGTAACAGACCAAATGAGAAGACAACAGGGGGCAAATGAGATTTCAAAAGCCAACCTGTCCAAAGATTTTAGGCTTAAGGACTCTCTGATAGAGCACTGTCTTCTTGGTTGTTGATGGTCCCTCAGCAATTCAGGCCTCCAAATAATAACTCAGGTGGCCTTTCCAACTATAGATTGTTGTAATTATAACTCAACCCATGATGAGTTATCATATACCTTTTCTTTGCAGTCTTCTAATGGCCTCACACTTTGTAAATCCTCAGGCTGCGTGACAATGAGGGCTTTAGGAAAGAGGATTTAGGAGTCTGAGATAGAAAGCAAGAAACAGTTAACTGCAGAAGAGTGTTTCATTTAGAAGAGACTGGAAAAGTCTATGCTGAAAATGAGATGCTGTGATACAGAGACCTACAGCCCTACAGCAGTTGTATGGGTCTGTGTGAGAGAGATGCAGGAGAGAGGCTTTGAAAAGCCAGTTGCCCTGCATCTAGTCAGCAGAGAAGGATGGAAGGGCATTACAGTGCTAAGGAGGCTGCTATCTGGTATGATACTTAGGGCTTAAACAGGAGAGTCACATGGCATTTATCATTCATTTGTCCTTACTAATCCCTGAAAAGCACAGCAGGGCTAATAACCTCTCCACCAGCTGCAGGCACCTCCAGGCCACCACAAAGGGGACCCTGGTCAGTGCCGTGACACCAGGCAGCTTCTTGCCTGTGAGGCCAGCAGCAACCCCATTCAGCCAACAGCTGTGACCTAGGGAGTTTGGGATGCATCAGTGGTTTTGATTATGTTTGAACTTCCTCTTCTATAATTGACAATTGCCATAGTCTGGAAATGTTTCTTTCTAGCAGTTCAAAAAAAAAGATAAATAAACTATTTTTGTGGTTTGTTTTAGTTGCTGCTGGCATCTTAGGGGACCCAAAGCAGGGGGCACAGGACACAATAGGGAAGAGAACAGACTAGCTTTCAGGGACCAGCTGACCTTTCAGACCTCTTCAGCCTTCACAAAAACCTTGCCAGTTACAAACCAGCTGTGGAATCAGGAACTCCTTGTGACGTCACTGCTGAAAAGTCCTAATTAGATAATTTCCCAAACCATGCAGGTCTCAAGTGCTTCAGCTTCACCTTTAGCCCTGAGTAAATCTCCCAATTTAGCGGTTAGAGGTTCAGTTCTGTGTCAGGTCAAAGGCATTCCTGAGAAGACACCTATCGCTCCAAAATGGATTTTTTCATCTGATATATTTCAAGATACCACCTTGCCTGTGTGCTTGCAGTGCTTCAGCATTCAGTCCAGCTGCTTTAAGGAGAATGGTAGCAGCCCTGAACTGTCTTTCACCTTAACCATCCAAGCAGCCTTCATCTCCTACACAGCCGTGAATACAATCCAGTTCCCCAAAAGGCATTTGGAAATGCTACAGCATATTTATATGTATATGCCATTGCAAGGAAGCTGATAATAGCAAATAATAAAAGTAATAAGCCTGTCTCTTGGCACAAAGTCTAGTGCTGTGCTTTAGGAATGGTACCTGTTTAACTATAAACTTCCGGATGCACTTAACACATCCCTAGCAGCAGAGTGAGCCTCTCACATGCCTCTGAAATGGATGGGAAGTACAGCTTGGAAAATGCCTATTGAGACACACAAGTTTATGGCACAAACAAAGAGAGGATGCCAATATTAATGAAAGAACAAAGATTGTGCTTCTCGTCAAACAAACTTGTAATAGCAAAAGAAAGGTTTTCCCTTCCTTTCACACTATTTTTAATATTTCCACTTTTATAATCCAGTTGATTAAGTCCAGTCTTATCAACTTAATTTTAATTCACTACTTCACTCTAATTTAATACTAATTCAGTGAAATATCTGGTTTACTTCCCCCAAAAAAGAACAGAGAATAAGATCCTTTTTTTAATCCGTGTCCTTGGCTACAGTAGTGGTTACAGTGAGATGTGTACGGTATGCCTGCTGTTACACTAAATTCATTTAAAATCACCCCCAGAAAGCAACAAGACAAGAGGAAAGGTAAAACCACTGTGATTACAAAGAGAGCCCTGGGCTTTCTGCGGCACAGGAGTAAAAAGGGAGATGTGCGGTGGCACCATTACCATGTTTATCTGGGGATTTTCTTTTTAGTGGAAATGAGAAGGGCTTGCCAGATCTTTACGCTTCAGGTTAAACGTTTTTCGTTTGTTTATTCTTGTCTGCATTCCACTCATTTTTTCTCTATTCCCTGAAATATCATTTGAAGTTTATTACAATCACTCTAAGAAAGGTAACGTGGTAGGTTGGCCTGGTGTCTGATTTTTCCTTTTCCCCCAAACTATGACATTTTGTGGTTGTCCTACCTCCTGTGAACCTTTGCTTTTTGTTGCCTGGCTGATTTCTTGGAGATAAGCAATTCACTTTTCTTTAAATATGACACTCCTTCCCCTTGTCCAGGAATGGATAAGGGCACACGGCACTGTTACATTGCTCTAAAATAATAGCTCTCTGCTTAACAATTTTCTTCTGGATACTAATCATTTAAAATCTGAGTCAGCATGTATGTTTTAGCAGATTTTGAAATGTTAAGTATGGAATCAGAATTGTTATTTTTAAAGCAAAGCCTCTACAGGGCTCCCTGGATCACACAGGCAGATATTCTAATTTTAAAGAGCATAAAAAGAAAGTCTCCAAATCACTGGGTGGAGAGACACCTGAATTTGTTTCCCATGGTAAAATACTTCAGAATGGACTTAGTCTGCCACCTGGGGCCTCTGTTGCAGAGAAGGAAAGTCCCAGTGGGCTCACTGGTTTGACACTGGATCCCCAGACTCACCTCAGCATGGGCAAACTGGAGTTTTGCTGCCCAAGGGTGATGGGCTGAGTCTACCTCACCACAGGAAAGAGAAGAGGGGAGACAGAGTACTGTGGAGAGCCTGCAGTGGTGATTCATACAAGTCTCTGAGAAGCAGTATCCACTCTGCATAGGCCAGTCTTCACCCAGCATCTACATTAGCCTGATCCAGCTGTGAAAGGCAGCTTTCCCCCATGCCTTAGAGGACTAACAGGGCAGCTGTTGTTTGATTGTTCAGTTTATAACTCAAAAACACTTAAAGCACAGATTTCTTTTTTTAGAAAAGGGGTAGTGGAGAGGATTAAACATGACCTGAATCCTAAATGAGTGAGCTGGTGGAAAGATCCAAAGAGGAGGTATGAGCCACAGTGATGCAGAAGAGTGCACTCTGTGAGAAGAGTGCAACACTGCTGCTGTATTGTCTGGGGTGTGTCTGCTTATTCAGACAGAGGAGGCTGTGCTGGAGCTCTTCCCCATGAGCCCTCGAGGCAAGCAATTTTTACGAAAGTCTGAATAAGCACGTGGATTTTTGAAGCACTTAGGAAAAGTTTCTGCATAACTGTAAATCTTGATCTTTAATTACAGTGTCGCTATTCTCCCATTATAGCTAGCGGGGTGTGCGTGGGAGGAAAACTCTTCAGTTGCCTCTGTCTACCCGAAACTTAAAATAGAGAAATACAGAAATAAGCGGACATAGACACAACTATACATAAATGAAAAAAAAGTGTTTGTATGGGTGTGTGTATATACCCACAAGTATACCTATTCTGATTTGCATTACTATCACTTTTTCATTTTTCTCCCAGGCAGAGACAACCTTCTCTTCCAGGCTCCAATTGTAAATTTCCTAAGGCATTGACTTAATCTTCCTTCAATCTGTCCTCACTGCTGGGATCACTGGGATGGAGGCCTGGAAGCGAGGCATCCAAGATCTCACAGCCAAAGCAAAACAATGTCTCCTTTCCCCAGCCTCCTAATAAGTTCAAGAAGTTATGTGAATCCAAACAAAGTGGTGACCTGGTCACAGAGCTGAGCACTGCAGCTCCCGCACTGTGCCACGCCGTGGCATGCCATACCTCTCTGCCACAGCTGGCAGGCCCTTGACAACTGGTGGGACATGATGGCAACAGCAGTGCACATGGGGTTTGACAGTGAAACCCATGCTCCTGTGGGTGGGCACGTTGCCTGGTGGGCTTACTGTGAGAGGCCCCCGGAACATCAGTCCCTGCATTTTCCCCACTTAGTGCTGCTCCTGGGGTCCAGGCCAGGGGCAGCATCACTGCCCACCTGCATGATAGCACACATGATGTGAAGGAGCAGTGCCCCAGCCTGTATGCTCTCCACTGCTGGGCCATTGAGATCTCCAGAGGTGCAGGAACATATCTTTGAGAAGGTCTGGTGCTGTCTGGTGACAGAAGAAGTTTTCCAGAACAATTCTTTGCTTTATTTTTTTACAGAATTCACTGATTCACAATGTGCCGGCATTATTTAGTCAGAAGGACTCATTTGAGTCACTTGTACATGGCAAACCAGAAAAGCAGTATTACTGCACTGGATAGTTTTTGGAGAATGCAGGTGTTTTCTTACAATTGTGTGAGCCATCACAATACAGTTAAGAGTTACTTCAGCTCGTGTTCCCATCGCTGTTATAAGCGTTGGTTTCCTCTGTGGGTGGTTTGGAGGAGAACTTGTATCTGTGTGAAGAGAATCCTTTCAAGCAGACTTGACTCCTGAGTTTCCAGCTGCACAGTGTGCTTTATAGTTTTTCCCAACTACTGCCATGAGGACTTCCAGATAAACTCTTGAAGTGAACACTGCCTTCAAAAGAGACTGAGAGATTAATTAATCTTTCCAGTAACCTCAGTAGGTGGGTTGGTAATGGTCAACACTTCTTCTCCTGTTGTGCAGAAGAGAAGATCAAGTAGTTGGGGAGTTTGAGAAGCTTGCCCAAAGCTGTGGCAGAAGTCTAAAAGCTTGGTTATCAGGCCTGAGGTCTCACTCTCTCATTTGGTCTCAAAGATATGGTATTCTGTGACCTGGTTTTTCTTCAGAATCTTTCTAAAGTGACTGCAGAATGGCCTGAAGGGTGTCTGAAAAAATCTCCCAGGGAGGGACATTTTCCTGGGGGTCTTTGTACTCAGGCCTTATTTCTTCTTAATACTTGCCTGTCATGCAGCTTCAGCTTGCTGAGGACAATAATGTTTTTGTTATTCATTACAGAAGTTAACTGTAAAAGGAAAATAATAATTCAGACTTTTCCTTAAGGAGCTTTTCATTTCATACATGAAATGTCAGGGAAAATCAGTGTGAGCCTGTTTTCTCTCTGCATCATTATGCACTCCATTAAACAGCTTTTATGTTCTGTTTATAGGTTGGTTATATGTTTTGTCTTTTTTTTTAATTTTTAAAATTTTTTTTTAATGAAAGAGACATTTTTACATCTATGATACAAAGCAAGCTGGGCTGAGAACCAACACTACAAGAAATGTGTTTGGCTTGAACAAGGAATCTGTGAGACCACAAACATCAAGATGTCCCTAGCAAGAGGCTCTGTGGTGGGACATTGCGGAGGAGAGGTGGGTGGGAAAATCAAACACATTCCAGACAATTTGCTGATTGCAAATCTTCAGAGGTATAAAATGTCCCTAAATTGTTATGTCCCCTCTTGCAGTGTTAAGAGGGGCCTGAACACCCAACCTGGAAAGAGAAAACCACAAGTGACTTGTTAACGTTTCTGTCTCACCCCTACGGTGAGGAGCGGGAGAACGCCTTTTCCAGTTCGTAAACACTGCCTGATTGACTGGAGGGATGTTCTCGCCCGGATGTGGCAAATTTTATAGCCGTGTGAATAAGAAACAGAGCACGCAAAGGAAAGTATTACAGTTTAGGGGGTGATAAAACTTAATGCCACACTGCTCCATTCCCCTCCCACACTGTTTTCTTAAAATGTCCATTGAGAGTCTTTGGTTTGGTGAGGCTTAGGGGGCAAAGTGAACAGTAAAACAAAGTCTGCAAACCAGTAGAGGTATCATCCAGGATAATGTATTTACTTTCCTTTAGTATGGAAGATAATAGCTCATGACTGGATCATGAGGTGGAGAGTGAAGTTTTCCTTTTTTTTTTTTTTTTTTTTTTTCCCTTTGATTTACCACAGGATTGCACAGCAAAGTTATTTTGTTGCTGGATGTCTCAGTTTTTCCAAATGTACTGTGGGGACAAATCTTGTCCAGCTTGGGCCTAGGCTATGAAAGTTAATTTGCTTAATTTACCATTATTTGTAAAGTGCTTTGTGTCTCCAAAGGCCAAAGTGTTCCAGGGGAGAATGGACACTGATAACGGTGTTGTGGTTACACTGCTAAGCCACCTCCCACACTTCACAGCCAGCCTCTGCATTTTCACTTCTCTTCCCCTCATTTTCACACATTGCCAAAGTATTTTAAAGTAGTGGTAAAGCCTCCAAAGCTTTCTACCATAGGAAGACAAGCTAAGGGAAAACACTGTTCAGGCAGCTCTAGTTGGGGAACTGGACTGTCACTACTCAGTAAACAGATTTCTAAGCAGAAGAAAAGACAATGAAAATTACTGAGTGTCACAGCAATTCTTGCATGGAAAGTACTTCAGGTGGATAAACTGTTGACCTGCAGGTGCAAAGGTCTCTGCTCTGGATTTGCAGGGAAAAGACTCATGTCAGAGGACAGGGGACTTCTGTGAATGAGGTTGCTGTCCCAACTTCAGATCACAGCAGTAAGGTGCTAGAGGCCTGTGAGAGAGAGTGAAAACTAGAGACTGTATTGCTGAAGTAACCAAGGAGAGAGGCAAGTTAGTGAGAGAGAGAAGGGCAAAAAAGTGGTGATTGATGGTGATGATGATGACTTTATGAGAAAAGTTTCAATAGTGATGAGTAGGATCATTATTGTGTGACATGCCTTAAGGAATGAGTCAACAAGGTACCAGGGAATGGTTCAGCATTATTAGGGAAAGAGGATGAAAAGGAGAGGAAGCTGCAGAGAGGCTCAGGAAAACCTCTGCTAAAGTAAATGGCAATGCTGTTCCAGTTGCTGCCACATCACACCGTCAGGTTGATTTGTGCTATGACAAGGAGTGCTACTGGGTAATGCACTATCTATAGCCTTCATCCCAAAAATCTGTGCTTGATGGCTGTCAGCTACTGGAAGGTAGAATTGTTTGGGACTAACTTGCAAATTACACCTAAATCCATCTTAGCTCAGAGAGCTCCAGATGGGTGTCTAGCTAAGAAATCTCCAGACATGGAGGGAAAGGCAAGCTCTTTTTTCTCATGAGCATTTACAACCTGAAAAGAAAAAGAAATAATGGGAAAAAATAATTCACAGATTTCAAGTCCGGAAGTAGAAATACACAAAACAAGTCTCTTTTGCATGACTAAAATGAATCAATTTATTTTTTTGTCAATATTTATCAGTTTTACCAAATTAGTAGCTCACACAGAAACTCTAGGAACAAAAATAAAGACAGAAGGTGTTGTTTGAGAAAAATCTCATTTTATCTCCCACTGACAGTGATGTCCTGGGAAGGTGCACCTGGTCTCCTAGCCACTGGCAAGTGGTGAGGAGAGCAAGATCCATGGTTTTGAAATTGTCATCAGTCAAACAACTACGTCTTTTTTTAAGGATTAAAATTTGGATCATCAGGAAGCACTAAAAATCTTTCTGAGAGATAGAAAAAGGTACAAGCCCCACATATTAGACTTCATTATACAAAGTATATAGTAATGGAGAGTTACATAGTTTTTCTAGGGATGGCCACTAAAATTTGATGTGTGTTGCATTAGTGTGGTTTATATGTATGGCTTTCATCACACTTTTGTTTTTGATTTTTTTGTTAGGGAAAACATTTGGACAAATGGAGAACACATCAGAAACTGCTCAGGATTGATTAAGCAAATTCAACTGAATAGGTCTTTCTCTGACTCCTGTCTCCTGGACCATATCCAGAGAACTTTGCCAAGGAAAAGATGGTTAAATTGGTGGTCATATAACGTACTCATTAGGAACTCATGCCTTTGGTTGGTAAAGTAATTGGATGCAAATTAGTGCTCTCCTTCACGAACAGTTAAAAAAAAAATTGTTCACTTTTTTGTTCATTTGAAAAAAAAAAAGAGAAAGACTACAAAAGGAATAATTTTTACTTTGTTGCAAATTGTAACTAGAACTTTGATTCAAATCGGAATATAATAGCTTTATTTCCAAATTACTTTATTTGATTTTAATCTAGTTTCTTAAAACTAAAAGACATTACAAATTAATAAAAAACTATATATTTTTATTTTAAGGCATTCTTTTGTCCTTACTGACTCTTCCTATGCCTTGCCATTGAATAGGGAGGTTAAAAGTATCTATGCTTTCTGATATTAAAAAACAACAACAAAAAAATACCCACTCTAAAATCCTTGAAGGTCAATCTTGCTCTGGAGATTAGGGAGAAAAGCTCATTTTCTGTAAGATCCATTCCTTTTCCATAGTTCTTTTCTATTTTTAAATAGGCTTAGTCCACACCTCCTTGATTCTGTGTTTCCTTAAATACCTACTAGCAATCCCAGGCTATAACACCTTCTCATGCGTGTTAGCCCTGGCAATGCTACAAAACTGTCCCTGCAGTCAGGAGTTCCCATGGGCTTTGCTCTGGACTGGTGGAGTGCAGAAACCATCCTTCCTATTGGATAAGGTCCAACGATCCAAAAGCTGGGTTACATGATCTGTCAGGCAAGGTACAGTCCAAATCTAAACAACTTCTCTAATGCCTGAAATGGCTTTGTTCATACACCCGAGAAATATGGAAACACTGTAAGCGATGTTAATTGAATTTTCCCTACTCCTTCCTTCATCCTCAAACCCCACTGCATTTAAAAAAATTCCTTTTTAAAAATAACTATCAGAGCTGGAAATTAGGTTCACATGAAGCGAGTTAGGGATGAGAGTAAACTCCTGATTAAATTTACTTGGAAAAAAAAAAAAGAAAGGACTGCTGAAGATGGGAGGCCAGACTTGTGTAAGGCAGTCTGGGGAGAGCACGGGCTCAGCAGCCAGTGGATGTCAAGCACTGGGGCAGCTGAGCATCACGGCAGCAGCACCCATAGCTCTCCCTGAGTATCAGGATGAGTTCTTATCTCCACCTGCAGTATGTGAGCCTAAACAGACGCTTGGATTTCTGTGGGAAGTGCGTTTCCCACTGCCACAGGCTGCGTGCTTTCACTGGCGTGAGAAGTGGCTTCCTGCCTTTTGATAACCAACACTAGCTAAGGCAAAATTTCTGCCTAATGTGGATTTCTCAGTGCTTTGTCACTATGATTGAAACAATATTCTTTCCACTGCTTCTTCTGAGAGACTTTCCAGTGCTTGATACATCTGACTGTTGCAGTGTTGCCTTCAGCATCCTCTAATTATAGTTTGAAATTATGTTGGTGTTTTTTTTCCACAGTGGCTTCTTCTGGTCTGCCACTGGGATGATGTTTTCTGGAGTAATTCACAGAAAATGTGTTTCAGAAGGACAACACCTAGATGGAGAAGAGTGGTGGACCCAGCTTTTGCTCTAAACAGACACTTTACAGTTAGTTTGGGATTTTTCTGTGTTCTTTTCAAAATACAGACAGTGCCTCTGCTACAAAGTCTCATGGACATTGTACTCTTCTGGGTCATGAACAGTTATGAGGATGGGAGCTCTGTGTCTGCACTTGTCTTAGACCTCAGCCATATCTTTCTGACACCCCTGAGGTGTCCAGGTTTTCTGGTTGCCCTATTCTTCCTCCTGTACACACACTGCCCAGACCTAACACCAGTCTCTACACAAATCTCAGTCTCAACTTCCTGAAATCACTAAATCCACTTTCCTCACGATATTTGAGAAATGCACCAAGACCAGTCAATGGGTGTTTCTTAAAGACTGAAGACAAGCACCCATTTGTGGGATGTGTATCACATAATGGGACCTCACAACTGTGGTCTCCAATTTCCCTAGGGCAACTGGTACATGTAGTTTGCACAGGCATAGCCAAAGACATATTCACCTGCCATGGACAGTCTCCCTAAAGTACTGTTGATGAGAACTAGGCAGGAATTGAAAATTTCAAATTGAGAGCATTTCCTTAAAACAAAATATTTCAGAGCTTTAAAAATGTGCTTTGCAGCCAAATGGAAAGCAGGCCACACAAATATTTTTTTCCAAAAACCTTGTCCACCTCTTCCCTTTTTCTCTCCCCCTTAGAAACAGAGAAAACCAGACAAACATTTTTAATAAGCCTGGTGGCAAAGTACTTACATACTGTGGATTTCAATCCTTGTTTAACTGTAGGGCTGTGGCTCCATCTCTCACTTTTCCAGTGAATATTTTTTTGACATCCAACACCTTTGGCAGGAGAGACTGCAGGCTGTTGGCAACAGGGGCAGTAGCCACACGCCCCACATGAATGGAAAGGGGCACCATCCCACTCTCTCCAAAGGAGAGTAAAGAGGATCTGAAGATTTGCCATGGTTGGGGTTATGGGGCTGTTTTCCCTTGAACTTATTCCTGTCTCTTCCCAGCTGTCACCAGAAATGCCACCCCACAAGGGAGAGATGTTCTTTTTAAATCAGCCACTCCTGATGAAAACCTATTTTGCACCCCAAACTATTACTGGCCGACCCTCCCATAGTCATGCATGATAACACATCACCAACCCTGGCGTCAGCTTCTCATTCTCTCTGCAGCCAGACAAAAAGATTTTATTTAAGTAACAATCTGAATGGCTTGAAAAAAAGAAAAAAATTCTAATTTTAAAGGGATTATGGTGAAGGTCTGTTAAATTGTGTTCAATAAGAAGAGGACTTAGAACAGGGCCTATAATGGGTCTGAGTGACTGTGCTGGGAAACAGGTCATTTCCTGATGGTTAACAGCTAATTTTTCTAACAATTGAACTGCAGGCATCATCCATATAGGTTTCTAATGGACACTTGTGAAATGGTAAGAGGACTGATGAATACCAGGTGGTCAAACTTCCCTTTCCTATTGATGAAGACTCCATTTAATTCAGCAGGCAGCGGGATCTCTGACCACCTGAATCTACAGTAGTGTATGAGCAGTTCATAGCCATATACAGTTTATACCTCCTCTCCTGAGAAATGAAGAACATTAATAAATGGCACTGCAGTATCTCCATTAGAAACAGCACCATCAACACTATTCAGTCCTGGAGCTGGACCACCTAAGCATCCTGGAGTGACCAGAGATACCACTGTCAGTTAACTCTGTAACTTCTGACTCACCACATTGCTTTGCTCCTGGAAGCAACAAACCAGGAGTGCTGACTCCATGCAATCCATGAACCAGTGCTTCAAAGGGTAGCCTGCAAAACTCACCACTGTAGGACCAATAAGGGAAATAAATACACTAGTATGAGTTTTTGCTAAACTCTTTTGGCATTCTGTATGCTGTTGACAGTCCTGTTTTACAGGAGAAATGTTTGAGTTCCATGCAATGTTCTCTGTTATGGCGTAGTTAATTTGTGTCACTTGCAATGGGATTAAGTTGGGCTTTTTTCTGGCAAAATATGGTTGTTCTTTGCAAATGGAGACTTTTCTTCCTACGACTTTGAAAAGTCTTATTTGCACGTAAGTTTTCCTCATGCTTTATATCAGAATTTTGTTTGGAAAAAAATGTTGGCAGACATTTCACTCATAATATGAACTAGAGAGTCATTCTGAGCCTTCTGCTTATTTGCCCTGGCAGTAATGTCTATCTCGAAAAGGATTTTGATTCTGAAGTTCAGAGTTTATTCAGGGCTGCAGAGGTCTGGTTGTTCAGATTTACAGTTTGCAACAATTTTTCACTTTTACTGGTCATCTCTCTAGCTTTCATATTTCACTTGCTTAGTGGCAGCCTGGCTTTGCATCCCGGAAATTTTTCTAGGAGACTTCTCTTGAAAAGCCTGTAAAATACATCCTTCTCCCAGTGCTAAATAGTAAAGTTTTCTCCCCTTTGCCATATGGCTTCCCATGAATTTCCAGAAGCCTGTAGATACACAATGATGTGTAGCTTCTGAAAATCCTCCTTCTGTAGAGTAGAAAAACTGATGAGACAGGCTAAATTTCTTTGGATTAGGAATCTTAAGAGAAATCGATTTCTGATGAAAATTCTCTGTACAAAACAGCTGATAAGTACAAGATACTGTGCAGTTTTATTACACTGTACTACGTGACACATTCTATGGGGACTCGTGCAGGGATTTAAATCCACAGTGGTTAAGAGCTTGGCTTCCTGGAGACTGTGGCATTTCCAGATGAGCTATTTTGCCCTAAGCCCCTGAAGAGCCACAGGCATTTTAGAGCTCTTCCCCATGAATGCCAGGAAAAAGTAACTGGGTAAAAGACAAGATTCCCTTTTTAAAGATGTCAAAAGACCAACATCTGTGAGTTCGTGAGAAGACAATGAGAGACAGGAAAAATGGAAAAGAGAGAGAAGATCAATGAGATTCAGGGCAGATGTAGGAATGGAAGACAAGACTCTGCTGCCCATGAACAATAAGGCAGCAATCATTGCAAAGCCTGTTTTAAGACTTTGCTTCTCTGCCTCTCTCATACCTGTCCAGAGAAATTAATTCCTCTTGTTATATGGCAGCCTCTTGGTCCTTCCTTCTCTTTCTGGTATTGTGCAGATCATAGTCTAGTGGTTAACACCAAAGACTGGGAGCTGGGTTTCTCGGACTCTGTTTGCAGCTTTGTGACGGGTACATTGTGCAGATGTGGGCAAGTTACTTCATCTTTCTGCACCTTGGGTCTGTCATCTTCAGAGGATAACAGTACCAACTGCTCTGCCAGAGAGATTATGGGGCTTAACTAACACATCTTTGAAAAGCTATGTCTGACATCTTGGAGAAAGAGCAAATTGGTACTAATGCATGTTGCTCCTCATGATTCAGTGCAATTATTAGGAAAAGATGTTTGCAGGCTCTCAGAAGGCTTGTGGAAATCCTAAGGAAAATTATCTAAAGAAGGGTTACTCACAGGCGTATCAAAGGCTGAGTTATGCTTTTTCTGAGTCTGCCAGATCTTATGAAGGAAAGAACATGTGGACAATGGATTCCAAACAGAGCCATGGCATTTCCTATCTTATGGAAAGGGAACTCAACTAGAGCTCACGCTTGGAGCTTGGTCAGAGGGTTTCTCACCCTTCCCTAATGCAAGTCAATCCATGAATACACACAAGACATACAGATCATCTGTGATGTCTGCTGACTTACTATTTAAAGGCTGGGAAGGAAACATTTTTTCCCCTCTTGCAGGGATGTGCCCAAACTTCCAGCCTCTGAGTGGACCCAGACCCTTGGATGGCTGCCTCCATGGGTAACAATTGCAAGTCTGGGCACATTTGTATAATTTTCCTTTTTCTGAAGGTGCATAACCTTAAGATGAGGGAGATGATAATGTAAAGAGCATCTCTTGTGTGACCAGCATCTTTCTCAGCACCTCATTACGGGGGCACAGAAAAGGTGGAAAACAAGCCGGTAAATGTCCACATTTACATTAGTGCTGTACCTGCCTCCCTTTCCCTTTTTTCCATGCATAAACACAGTGAACTTTGCTGATCTGGGAACTTGAAAAACTCCTGTACTGTGTGATGGATTCACAAAGCCCAACAGGGTGCAGAAACATTTTTTTCTCTGAGAGGAAGCTGAAGGGTCATTTGTTCCTGTGCATGCCTGTACAGACAGGAGATTCTGGATATCACAGAGGGCACAGAAGAATCCCCTGAGTATACGATGGTGCTTATATGCTTTGCAAGTGTTAGCAAGATAAATGTGGTTTTAAAGTACAGTCAGAAGTGAAAAGAGGACATATGGATAGATCTTGGCAGGGAAAAGATTTAAGGTTCTAGCACAGTAAGCAAGCTTGTATTTAATAAGGTATATTTGTTTTGCTGAGCAGAGGTGCCTGCCCTGTTCACCTAGGAGTCTGGATAAACTGGAAGATAAAGTAGTATATCTCATTACTAATTGGCTGTTTTTGGCACAACAGATGTACTTTGTGAGCTGCGGAAGAAATGTCAGGTACCCAGATCCCCTTATGGACATATTTCTGATCATTAGGGGCCCTTACTCCATGATATATTGGCTTGAGAAACATATTAAGTCCTAATTTTTTACAAGATTTCAGGGTTTTGTACATGATTTCCAAGGTTTCAGATAAGAAACCTAAAATGGAATTCTCTCTTGAATGTAGTAACTGGTGCAGGCAAAACCTGTGTCTGTGGTATACCTTAGCATCAAGAAAGCTCTCAGATATCCTCCCATGCAAAGAGAAAAATATGATCAGCTTGTAGGCAGCACAAAACTGGTTAAAAATACCCCAAGATCATGAGTCAACAACATGATGCAGTTGCACAACAAAAAACTCCCACCAAACAGATTTTGCAATGTGGCAAAATGAATGTTTTATGCAAGGCAATTAGCCTGTTGTGCTCTGACTTTGTGGCCAGAGTACTAGGCAAGCCTTTGTAAGGCTTATAGACATAAGCCTTAAACCTTACACCTTATTCTGGGTCTTCCTAAATGCTGGACTAAATTAACTTAGCTATAAAATCAGGATCCTGACTCCTCAATAGAAGTCATGAAGTTTCTTTGCACAGCACTGGATAAGAGACACTCGTGCTGTAACCAGATGGGTTGCTTTGATAAGGCTTTAGCTTTACACCCATTTGGAAGACTCTCTACTGTTAGGTATTGCACTTCAGGAAAGATGCAGTGAAGAGAGACCAGAATAATAACAGTTAGAATACACATCTACTCAGAAAGAGCAAAGAAATTTCATGTGTGTCTAGAAAATGAAGAAAAGCGGGGGTGATGTGAAAGTCCTCTGATATGTAAAGCTTCTTGTGAAAAAGACAGCGATCTTTCATACTCCCTGTTACAGTGGGCAGAAGTAGAAATAATGTGTTCAGTTTGCAGTGAATAAGCTGTTTGAAATTGAGTGAAGGTATCTAAGCACTTTCAGTTCAGCACTGCGAGAAGCTGGGGGTACTGGAGATTCCCTTCTTGAAGTGCTGTAAGAAAAAGTTAGATGGCAATTGGTCAAGAATAGGTTGGTTTAATCCCAGGTTAGATATGAGGGCTTGGCTAGATGAATTCCCTGTATTTCTTTGTTCTGCTTGACCCCGTAGTCTAAGGATTTGGAGAGCCCTGGAGGCTGGGTTGGTAGAAGAAGAGAGCCTCTCTGGGCTATATAGACTTCACTGATTGATTTCTTGCCACTACAGTGTATTTTGCCTCCTCTCGCTGTTCATTTTTGCTATTCTTTTCTAAATGGCACAGTAAGCAGCCAGTGTGGGTCCTTTTTCCGGGGCAGTACTCCTGGAACAGCTTTAAAAGTCAGCCTGATGTATCAACCCATACTGAGTATGTGTGAATGCACATGAATAGCAACATATAGAACTGGGAAAATGCTTATTAGTAAGTTTGACTAGCATTTTTGGTTATAGGGTCCTTCTTTCACTTGTTTATAACTTCAACAGCTTCAACTATTTGGTCTTAAATTTTATGTACAGGGTGTTTGCCTCAAACTGAATTATTTATGGAAATTTCAGCCAAAATGACATAGTATTTCTGAGAAGAAGCCTGGAAAAATACATTGTTTGCCTTGTTGCTCTTTTCTTTTCTTTTTTCTTTTCTTTTATTTTTTTATTTTTTACAACCTTTTATTTGGA
Source organism: Empidonax traillii (assembly GCF_003031625.1). NCBI lineage: Eukaryota > Metazoa > Chordata > Aves > Passeriformes > Tyrannidae > Empidonax > Empidonax traillii. The sequence goes on from NW_020955780.1 coordinate 296,731, forward strand.
AAGCCCTAGAACCCCTGTGCTTTGGAAGTGCAATCGGACACTTGGCAGAAGAGGTGGCTTTTGTGTTGGGGATGGGCTTTGTCTGTCCTTGTGAAAAACTACTCACATTTGGCCAAGTTATAAGACTTAGAAAAACCACGTGGAGAGGATCTGTTACTTCTGTTGGCTTAAATCCTGGCACGCTACCATGCGCTAGAAAGTTGCCATCCTGATAACAAAACCCTCTAGATGTCCATGGCATGGCCACATTGGCATGCTTATGCTACCAGCTAGCTTACTTTAAAACATAGGAAATTAGATATCCCTGTCCTAAGGGAACATTACCAAGGTTTTCTGTTGGATCACTCAGAAGTCAGGAAATGCATGGGCTAGGTTTTCATGCACAATATTAATTCCACCCTTTGGGGCAGATCATGTGTTGCAGTGTCGAAGCCTGTTTCCCACAGGTCTCCTGCTGTGGTCCACCAAATGTGGGAGGTTTCCAGGACCTGGACTCCTGCTGCAATCATCACAGGTGACAGCAAGTGGGAAACGAGTAGAGCAGGGTGAGCAATGGGAGGGCTGGGGCTGTACCCGATGGAGCTGTGAGGAGCAGGGATTTTGCCTTTTGCAGATGCTAAGCCATGCTGCTTACAGTGAACTTTTCACAGAGGGTTCCTTAACTGTAGGTTTTCATTTTCTGGGGATCCAGCCTTAGATCCTGGGGTCTCAGCTGGGACTGAGGTTGTCAGGAGCTCTGCTATGAACATCTGCAGCACTGGCTAATGAGAAGCAAGAGGAAAAATCAAGACCTAGGCATCTCAATGACAGGATTCAAAATTAATGCTTACCACGGATCTTGTAGACGCACTGTTGACCATATGGCTATGTCTATACTGTCAAAGGCCCTGAGGCTGCTTTTAAGACTAGATTAAATTTTCTAAGTTTGCAAGCATGGCCAGGGGGTCAGGCAGTGCACACGCTGAAGCCAGATGTAGCCTGACGGACCATCCAGGCACTGTTTGAAGCAGTCGTGGGGCCTCAGAGGACACCACGGCTTTAGCTGCTTCGTAAACTGCACCCATGGTTGTATAGACGGCTTATGCTTTTGGTTCAACATTTGGAGAATGAAGAAAATACCAACTTGCCTCCTGGGGCTGTAGCAAAAATAGATGAATTAATCTTTACGAGACACTTTGATACTATTGTCATGACCGCTATAGAAAAGCCCATGAGAAAACAAAACGCTGTTGTTTTCAGAGCACAATTTGAATAGCGCACAGTCAGTAAGGCTTGAGGTCACAAGCTGAACAATGAAGCAAAAACAAAATCTTCAATAGCTGTTCCTATAATGAACAGTATCCCTCCTGAGCACAGAGTGAGGCAGCCATCCCACGGAAGAAAGTCTTGTCCTCATGCCACAGAGAGCTGTGTCATGAATAATGCAAACACATGAGGGAGCCCTCCTAAAGGTGCACAGGTAACTGAACTGGAGTACCTAGCTTCCACCTACATGATTTTGCAACCTTGATTTCACAGGTTTTCGCACACACGCAGCTACCCCAGACATGTGCATGTATACATTCCTCATGCATCAAAGGTCAACGGCAATGTGGTTACTAGGCAAATTTTCCCCATTAAAATGTTACCAAAGGCAGATGTTTAGGGGCCTACAGGATTTACAGATTTGCTCTCCAAAGAGCGTATTAGGGAAGATGACTGTTCTCCTGTTGGGTCGCAGGCTGTGTTTTTGAAAGCCTCAGTGCCCACCCCAGATTAAAGCAGCATGTTGCTGGAAGACTGGGCCTCCAATGAAGATGCCTTTCAACAACGCAAAACCACTAATGAGAAAACATAGACAGAAGGAGAGCTGGCCCCTGATGGCGGTGTTTCTCAGCTATGAGTAGTTTCCAGGGCCATCGATGGCACTGGCCTGATGGGAGAACAGGTTGGAGGAAGATTAGGTCTTTGCTCTCAATGGTTCTGATGTTTGTCTGCAGTTGGGACACAAAAGGAAAGAAGGAAAGAGAGCAAGTGAAAGAGAGAAAGAGAGGGAGAGATCCTGCTTGGCCACATACCATACTTGCAGATAGTGTACTGCAGTTTTCCAGACTAGGGAGACCTCCTCTTTCAAGTGTTCCAGTAATTAACCTCACTTTCTTGGCTGGTGTTAATTTGTTCCAAGTATTTGGGCTTTAGATCTAACCATGGGAATCTCATTCCCTGCAGAAGTCTTGCCAACTGTTACTAGACATTTTACCACACACATGCAGGCCAAAAAAAGCAAGGCTAATTATACTGCTTTTTTGCAAAGTGAAGTGTATTTGCTATAAGTTCAACGTCTCCTAATAAAGGAGAGAAGGGGGAGACAGCAAGGCAGCGTCTTTTAGTCTCTGCCTACAGAAGGAGGAGTCTCTGCCTTTTGCTATGTGGTACCTGCAACTCAAATCCCCTGTGAGACTTTAGGAGCCTAGGTGTGACAAACCACCACGTGAAACCAGAGAGGAATGGTGCTACCAAGATTTTTAGCTGTAAATAACTGAGTTCAATTATTCAATACCAATGGGAGTTCTCTAAGTAAAAATTTAAATAGGGGAATTATTTGAACCAGATGTTGATTTCCCAGTACTTTCTTGTTTTCTCCCCCTTTTGTGCTGTGTGTGCTACCTGTCAAGGATAGAGTGTGTATGGGAGGAAAATTGTGTGAGAGTGCATATAGGGGCTCTCTCTGACAGCATGACAAGCAACAAAGTCATACATGACAACACCTACAGCAAAGGAAATAGGTTATGAAAAACACTATGAAATTTCAAGTCCATGTGCTTGCAGTTCTTGGACCCATTCCACACTGAAGAGGTTTAAAAAGGGCCAACAAGGTAAGAAGGGCTGGAGAGGCAGTCATAATGCCAGTGTTGACATTTGGGATCTCTTATCTGGTTAAGTCCTTAATTTCACTGAAAGATTTTTTTTTTTCTGGCTTGTTATTAATTTTCTAGCTTTAGAAATTAACAATAAAATGTAATAATACCTAGTACTAACGTAAATCCTTTTATCCGTAGACCTCAAAGCAGTTCATAATAGTGAGTCAGTATTATTATCCACAGTTTAAGCCCATCTACAAATAAGTTTCTTCAGGGTCTATCTCTAAATCTGGCTTTGTAATCCTTTGCTTAGTGCATTTGAATTTATTAATTTTTTAAGTGGGTAAGTGTAAGTTGCTCAAACAAGCTTCTTTGTTACTTCTCTGGGGCTGAGGTCATTGAGTCTCAAACAAAAACTAAAGCAGACATCTTTAGTGTTTGAGAAGGCTAGAAAGCAGTTAGGAAGCAGCAGAAAGCATTCACCCTTTCTCTACAATAAACCTAGGCTTTCTGACTAATAGTTTAGTGGAGGGGATGAAATACTTGCTTTGTGAAATAGTGCAAGATTTGGGAATTTGGTTCTGCTCCAAATCTGAGCAACACCCCCGCCCCAGGTTAGGCTCTCTCTGACAGAAAATTCTACAGAAAAATGTATTTGGGATTCATTGAAATACTATTGATTTTGGATTTCTAATTTTTTAACTGTTTTGTAATACTAAATATAGCATGAATTAGAAAAAGTATTGGTGAAACTTTGTTTCAAAAAGGAAAGTGGTATTTCTCTGTTCCAAAATGTTAAAATATCTTGTGTTTTTTACTGGCATTGTTGAAATTCCTTCCCTTCCCCCAGGTTTCTTCTTCACATAACAACAGTAGTATCAGTTTTATCTTGATGGAATGGCATATTCTCACAGAGTGCAATTCCATCAGCTTTCTCTGTCCAGTGTCAGTTGCCAACTTTGCTCCTCTGTGATTTATATTAAAAGAAAGGCTGAGGTTACTCCCCTATAATCCTCATTCTCTTCACATTGAATTGTTCCCCAGAAGAAGGTCAGACACAAGACTGCTGTAAATTAGCACAGATCCATTGAAAACAGTGTCACACCAGCTGAGGGTTTGGCTCAATAGCTGCAGTTAGAGCAGTGGTTTTTTGCCTCCATAAAAGCTGAGACTGGCCCAGTCAATCTGATGAAACAAGGCCTAGGGAGAGGTCAGAAACAGTTGTTTTTTCTTCTTGGCAATCTTTTAAAATCAAGTGTGTTCTAATCTTTCCAGATTATTTGGAGCCCATGGTGAATCAATGATGAGCCAGCGGTGGTGGACATGATGGGCAAATGTCTCACCATCCTGCACGTGAGAGTCTGGCACACGCACCAGCCCTCAGCCGCAGGTCATCCACAGCTGCAGCCGTCACAGCTCTCACACACAGCCTCGGTGTGCCCTGACCATCCCTCTGTGCGGCTGAGGAGGAGACATCTGTGAGCAGGCTTGGAGTATCCTCTGCCTCCTCTCTGTGCTCTCCTACTTGTTGGTAGTAAATGGTGTGTTTAAACCCCAAAGTCTGTTGGTACTGCTTCCACATATCCAACGGTGTCCTTACCCACGTGTGTTTTGCCTCAGAAGTTTCCAAGCAATCACCTGAGAACCGGCCACACAAACAGTTGATTCAGTGTTGTCCTACTGGAAAGGGCAAAAGATAATTTTATTAAAAGGCTAGGAGGAAACCTTTTGGATCACATATGCTGGCTGGAGAATTTCTTCAACAGTACATCCACAGCATGATGTTCCTCAGTTCTTCCTCTTTGCCTCTTCCCTCATTCCAAAATTTTCATCCTTTCACTAGTGCCAGATAAATTTATCTGGAGGAATTTTAACAAAGAGGTAGAAATGTTAAATATTTTTCCTCAGATCAAAAGCTGGTTGTGAATGCCAGGCCAAACAAGTCCTCTCCCGAAGCAGGGACCTGGACAACCTTGCTGGAATGCATTCACATTGGACAGTATATTTTGAGTAATTCTGCAGTCTCTGAAAATATCCAGCCTCTATTGAATCTTGTCAAATCTGGAGGCCCAACAGGGGTACATGTTAGTGGCAGAGATGCCCCTTTTTGCACAAAGCATTGCATGTGAACATTCCCCAGCATGTGTTTCCAAACACTGATGTCTGGGAAAGGCAAGACCCCAGAGACTGGTGGGATGCTCAGGTAAGCAGCTGATCACCACTGCAGTGTCCCACCCTGGCAAAAGAAGACCAGGTGATTATACTGGGGAGAAACAGAAATCCTGTGCACAGAAAGCAGAAAAGTTGTAATGAGACAGCCCTGGGATGACTGCACAAGTTTTTGGCTTTCCCCAGGGCCATCAAATTGTGAGTGCGAGCCTCTGGAGCCTTGTACAGCTGAGCTGAGATGAGAGGAATTTTTCAACACCCAAAGTTGGATCAAAACATCCTTCCTGCCTCTAGTTCATAAAGCTTTTTAACTTTTGAAGGGGAGAAAAAGTGATCCCAGATGTACAGCCCTAATTACATACTTAGATGAAATTGGATTAAGGTGGCTGCTGCCTGTCCTTTCCCTCTGAATATGTCTGGGACTGGTGAGGGACTGTGGGTCGCTGATGCTGGGGCACAGACAAGGGGGATAAGATCCAGCACTGCACTCAGTGAAAACTCCACCAAATGTTCCCCTCTGACTCAGGATGGGTTTCTAATCATTACAACCATTATCTTGACCATGGAGTAGATATGTACTATTTTTCTAAAATTTTTCTAAAAATCTGCCCTTCTCCCCCATAAACCCCCATGTGTGGGCACGGAGGGAGGGTTTGCAAGACAGTGGTCTTCTAATGGCACAGATATCTTCCTTAAAAAAAAAACAACAAAAAAAAGGATAATTACCCAATAACAGTTAGCAGGGCATAATATGCATCCGTACTTTTAAAGTGCTTAACATATGTTATTTTCATTTCCACTAAATCAGACCAGCATTATATATCTCTATCATGCCTGCCTCACACCCATGTGCAACACATTTCAGTCAGCACATGTGAAATGCATGGGAACTGTGTTTTCTTGCTGTAAGCTCAAAGGCAAGTCACCGTTGAGCTGCTCAGTGGAATCCCACAGCTCCCTGGGGGACTGTGAGATTGCCGATAGCAGAAGGACATCAAGCCAGGCACATGGATCTGATATGGGTCTGATGAACATTCAGTATTGGGGTTCCCCTGCCCACTCGCAGCCGGATGGTATTAGCAGGACACAAATCAGTCTGCTCTATGCTCCCTGTCTGAGCAGGATTTTCTCAAAATGAATATTTATGGTGTTTTCATATTTCAGATAAACCCCTCGAGTCTCATAATATTGTTTGAATCCAAATGAGGCTGATGGCTGCGGCACAGTGCCTTACCACAAAAACCAACTCTTGCAAATCTGACCCACTGCACAGAGGTTTAAAGCTAAACCAGTGCAAGAGGCTTGAACGATCCTGTGGTCACTGCCTGATCAGCGTGTTGATGGGCCCCCTATGGAAACACGGGCTGAGGTCCATGGGCTTCAGGTAGGTGACCTCAAGGCTGCAGTTGTCAGTTCCTTGAACACAGAAATAACTTCTCATCTCCCGGTCACTTGTTCAAATTGTTGAAGACCGAGGGGTGAATAGCTTTATTGAAACAGAATCTAAAGTTCATAGAAATAGGGTTTGAAGTGGATTTTTTTGAGTGGGGAGAGATCTGGTCTTGCAACCTGCACAAGTTCCTGCAATTTGTAACCTGGAAACTCCTTTAGTGAGAAAATTCTAAGTGTCCTTGAAGGCTGCAGTGCCATCAAACTCTTCCCTCTGGCAGCTGCAACTTCAAATAACCTTTTGCGGCAAGAACAATAACTTCTGGACAAATATTCTGTTTTATTGCAACCATTCGGCTAGCATAATAGAGGACAAAAGATAGTCCTGAGAGCCCGAAGACACATAGCTGGTAGCGATAGAAATGCAAGAGGTTCTGAGCTTCCAGAATGAAACAAAATAGTGCTGGAAGGGGCCTTAGGAGATCATGTAAGACAGTGTTTCTTAGCTTAGTGTCAGGGGAACAACTGCTGATCTGAAAGGCATTACAAGACATTTCACAAAACCATTGGGGGAAATAAACCTTTCTCCTTCCTGATATTCTCTGGCATCTGAGAAAGCAAGTAAATGTACTGGGTAGCATTACAAATTGCTAAGCAAACTCCTAAAGGTCAGTCTAATTTGTATTTGGTTGGAAATGGGAACCACTGTGGCTCATGAGCTTTTTTTCTGGAAGTTCCATTGAGGTAAAAGCCACCAATCTAGCCCAGTTTTCAGCCAGACTGTAACCCCAGCCCAGCCAGTCATTTCCTTTTGACCTTCCCAAGTAACTGCTGTAGCTGCCCTCTGTAAACCCCCTCCAGGTTGAGCTGCCTGTGAACCAAGGAGCAAAGCCCTGCTCTGATATGACACAGCTGCATAACCTTGATTCAGGCTGCTGAGGAAGAGCTGTGAGAAAGTCTAGAGAGAGATAGGAAAAGAAAAATTACTGACAGAGAAAGCACTTTTGAGGTGGGCTCATGCATAGCTTAAGGATTCCATGGGGAAAGCAGTATCATGAAACATAAAGAACCCTAAAGCAAAAAAAACCCAACAAACAAACGAACAAAAACCCCCAAACCCCATGAAGGCTTTTGAGGAACTGTGGTGTCCCTGTATGGAGAAGTAAGAATTGTTGGTGCCAATGGAGCCAGGGGAAGATGACAACCGAGCAATCAGAGGAGGTAGCTCCCAAGAGCTGCAGAGGACAACCCAGCCACTCCTGACTGGTGCCTGCCCGGTTAGCCAGGACTGGGGTGCCCTATCAGAGTGTTGGGCACATCAGTGCTTAGCCTAATAGCTTAGCAAAGCCCAGCTATCTAGTCTCTAATCCAATAAATCACTGTGTCACATTCCTAAGCTGTGCATATTCTGCTGTACCCAAAAAGCTGACTTCAAGGAAGGGCTGTCATGAGGTGTCTCCATTTGGCAGGGGAGAAGAGGAAGTGACAGTTCTGGTGGGCTGAGCTCCCAGCGAGCATCGAGGTTCAGCATCAGCCCCAGCACCCGCAGTGTGAGCTTTGGGAACTGGAAAGTGTGGTGCCAGCACTCTGCTCTCCATATGGCTCCCAGCCTCTGTGAGCAGAGCACAGGATAACTGTGAACACCCAGTGGATTTGTCAGAACTTCCCCACCTCAGAGGGGTGCATTGTGAAAATTAATCAGTTTGTGTTTGACTTTTTGACTTGGCGCTCCCTCAATAACTTCTTCACACACAAACCCACAATAAACTAATTAGGCCTGTTTCTTTGACAGGCTGTTAAAGAAGAAAGAGAAGAAGGATGTGTCTAAACTGCTTGAAAGACAATATTGGATATATATGCCAAGTAACAAAAGGCATCAGTAGCTCTTTAAATTCCTTCACTCTGAAGCTCTGAGGAACAGAAATAGCAAATGAATGGCTTCCAGAAATGATGATTGTTGCTGTTTGGCTTGTGTTTTTCTTTGAGGGGTAGGGAGAGCTAGAAGGGGAGGGAGAGCTATGAAAGAATTAGTTTCAAAGAAACGAAGTATGTTAAACATATTTTGAAATAACTTACTTGATTTGAAAAATAGGGTAATACAGGCTATGCTCACAGCTCAATGTATGTATATAAATATACATACATGTATATTGTGCAGAACGCAAAATATTTCCATCTGGAGAGTTGGGTATTGTCTTGCACAAAAGGCTTCTACTTGATTCATTAATAGTATATTTTATTAAAGGAAAATTGGCTTCAAAAGTGGTTGGGAATTGTGGGAATAAAGTTGGGATGAAAGTAATTATCCCACTACCCTGTCTCTTCCCTTGTGTTCATTTTTCTATTCCAGACACAGACGACAACAGCAGCTCCTCTGTCTTCTGTTCCTTCCATGTTTGATCTCCTGCCTGCGCTTTCTTCTGCTGGGTCCTGGAGCCTGTAGGAATGAGGGTATTGTGTCCATATTGCATGTGATGACATGTGTTTGAAACAGCACCAGGGCAGTCTGGCAAGAAGAGCTTGAAATCCAGCAGGACTGAACAGCAGTCCAGGTTCCTGCTGAGGAACAGCTCGGCCACATCTTTAAAACCCTCTGGGGATAAAAGACATAGGAAGAAAAAGTTGAACCTGTTGGGGCGCCTGTTTTTTTTCTTCTTCCTAGAAGCTTAAGGTGATCAAGGACAAAACAGTGTTGAGCATGTCAGCCTGGTCAGGGACTGCAGCACATTCATAAAAAATAGCACACAGAGTAATTTCCCAATATGAGGAAGCAACCTGGGAAATCCCACATCAAGATGGATGTGCTGAGTACCAGAGAATGGTGGATCACTCCAAATGTCTTTGCAAAGAAACGGGAAGAACAGTTGGCAATGAGGGTCCTCTGGGGCAAGGCATTTTGTGTTGAGCTTTTGTAGTTCATCTTGGCCAGCCTGGCCCAGGAGATGGTAAAAAATGCAAAGGACTGAAAAGTGATTTCCTTTAGAATTCAAGAAGAAAGTGAATGCAGTTCCTGGGTGGTAAAATGGCTCTGTGGCTGAATAATTAACTTGGAAAAGCTGCATAATGTTTTGTTTTTAACACAGCTAACCCTATTTTGCTTTTAATCAATACAATGACTTATGGAGGGAAGTATCTTCCCAGAATGTCTACCCAGTAGATTACTGGTCCTTGCTGAGCAGGCTGGTCATGAATTCTTGATGATGGTGGCTTTCATTTCACCAAAAAAAAACACTGTGTGTCATAATTGAGGCAATAATTAATGTTAAATGGGAATTCTGGATACTGGTTTTAAACAAAAAAACTATAAACCAATGGAGCATAGTGTCATGTCGAAAAGACTGGCTCAGCAAAAAGCTGGGAGGAGAAATTGGGAGACAGAAAGCGGAGAAGTTCAACAGAGACAGTGACTCTTACACAAGGCTTAAACTGAGAAGGAAGTGGAAAAACTCACTTTTCCTCTGGCTAAAATAATCTGTTCGGTTAATATTAGGTCAGGACAAAAGGTCAGAAATCTTCCCAGTATTAATCATTGCAGTTGGAGCACAGTATCATAGCTAAGGGGAATATACAGCAAGTATTCCAAGAAAAAAAAAAATCCACTCACAGAATTAGGTAACAAAGAGATAAATAGAGTGTGTGTTAGTTTAAGTGTCAGTGGTCATGTCACTGTCTCTGCATTGTTATTTTTATTCACAGCATAGTAATACTCAAAAGATCATAACTGACTTCAAGACCCACTTTCTCTTGCATATGAACAGTTAGAAGTATCCTTTGCTTGAAACAAATGCTCTAGCCACAGTGTATGAAGAGACCCTCAATTATTTCCATTTTACAGGTGGATAAAATGAAGCAGAAAGTCACCATAGCCCTGATTACAGAAGAAATCAATAAACATTTAGGAATCAAATACCTCGATACCTCACAGATCTGTCCTTGCATGACTGGCCTAGGGTTAAACAGGAAGCCTACAGCAAAGCTGAGAATTGAATCCAGATTCCCAGGATACTCAGCCAGAGCCTTTTCCAAAACCCAGCTTTATATGTATATATGTAAGCCACTGGAAACTCTAAGTGAACTCTCATTATGTCAATTAATTTTTGCTTAATTAAACAAATCTTCCAAAAACATATGTGAGATGTTAGCTCCTTTTCTGTATAGAAAAGCAGACAGACAGCACCATGCACAGAGGGATGGGCTTGTGATTGACTTTCATAGTATAATCACTGACCTAAAATACAGCAGCCCATTTCACAAAGGCAGTCTGTGCAGCTAAAACTGTGTTCCATTTTGACTCTATCCGTGGAACTGCCTGATAATCCAATGCATCCAGGATAGCTGCATGAGATCCTGACTATTGAGCAGTATGAACTTGTTTCTCTACAACATAAAGCAGAAGCTGATAAAACACAGCAGGCAACCACTTGCAACCATGTGCCACTTGCAGCCAATGTAGTCTTCATGTGCTATTTGCAAAGGAATTTTGCAATTGTCACCACACCTGGCAGAATCAGCTGGTCGTTCCATAGCCAGATCTGTCAGACAAATATGAAGTTGGGGACTAGAAAGGATCTGGAATACCCCATGGTTGTAATCCTACTCTAGACCATCTCTTGAATTGGGAAGCCATTCCATGTGTCTATTCCAGGATTTTCTTGCTAAGGAAGTGAATGAGTGTTTTAGAGGTTGTTGGGAGAGACTAAGAACTTGAGTTCACTGTCTAGCCTCCACTTGATGGCTCACTCCTTTAGCTACTCTCCCTGAATGAAACTTTGATATCACCTGTTACAAAGCATGAGAGTTACAGAGATGCAGATTGAGCTAAAGATCTACTTATATTATTTATGGGTACAACTAGAAAAAAAATGGACGACAACTGTGATGTCTGGTCTGAGCATCTACACTTTTGGATTAAGCTGAAGACGTAATTTCAGATTTTATTAACTGGATCAAATTCCCCTATCAGTTCTCCTCTGAACTCCTTAGTAGAGAGCTAAGCAGCCCATGAGAAGCATGAAGCCCTGTGCCATGATTGCAAGACTGCTCCTGGTACCTAAAGAAGAAAGTCCATGTTTTAGAACTGCTCACTTTGCTGCAGTGAAGGGTTATTTTCACTGTGATGTACACTCAACGAATGTATCCGAAGTTAACACCACCATATGAGGACTTGAAACACAAACAAAACCACATCAGCATCTCATGATCTATGTAGCTTTGCACATAAACTTTGCTACAGGGAAAAAAGGAAAGGCCTGAATGGCTCTGTACTCAGTGCATGTGTGGCCATAGAGTAACAAGCACACAAAAAACTCCAGAGAAGAATTTTCCTAAAAAAAGATTAGGAGTGGGTTTCATGCCAAGACACACAATTAGAGTATTTGTAGGTGCCAAACTGGTGATGTTTATAAATGCAAAGGCTAGACCCCTTCACATGTGGCAGTAATCACACTCATCAGCTGGTGAAGGTAAAGCTACAGGTTGGTGATTTGAGAGAGCGGAGAAAAAATTTTCAAGCTTCACAAACATTTCATATTGGATCCTGGAATATTTGTTTAACTTAAAATAGATATTAGAGACACTAATATCTTCATCAACAAATAACTACAAATGCAAGACATTGAGAGGAGTTTTTTCCAAAATCTTCATCTGGCTGATTCCATCCTTCTCCTTTCCTTTCTGACCTTTCCCATACTATGTTAAATGAACCTTCCCATTTCTTGGTTTGGAAACATCTTCCCACAACTGTCTCTTTTTTTAAACTCCAAAATAAAAAGAAAGGCTATTGTGCTCACTAAAACTTCAGTGTATCTATCTTCTCTTCTCAACTGATTTAAAAGGAAAATATTCTGTGCAGATCTCCTTAAATGAACTGTCAACAAAGTATGCTCTGGGCAGCCAGAATTCAGAAAAGTCACCCAGTGTGCTGACTGGGGACTAGAAAAACAAACCAGGGAGCTGTTCCCCCAAAACAAGAGGAGATGAACCTTGTCCCACTGGAGCAGCTCTGAATGCTGAAGGTCTCCCTTCGTGCCTGGCTGAGGAATCCAACCCCTCACCTCGCTAACTTCGCCCTTGGAAAGGTTATCTTGCAATCAGAAATGTTGCGTTGCGTGACTTGGATCCATTGTTTATAGAATCGTCTAACCGACTTCATATGTATCTGGTCCAGGGAAACTGAAGTTATTAAAACACAACACTGAGACACTGAGCTCTGATAGCAGTTCAACATGAACAAATAAAGCAAGAGTTTTCCCCAAAGTAAAGCAAAGCAAGGATCCCGGCCTTCGTGTGAACTGCAGGGATGAAAGGAGGATGTGATACCATCATCTGAACGTTGACCTTTTCACTGTTGTTTCTTTTTCCAGCTCCAAGCCCCGGTCCTGGGTCTCTCCCACTCTCTTTTATCCCCTCAATCCAAGTCCTAGCAAACCCCTGGAGCAGGTAAGCTGTGAACTGAGAAGGTTTTCCTCATGTTTTGACTCTATTGCTTTTGCAGCCTGGTCAGAGAAGTGTCTGGATTGTTAGCTGTGACCTTTAACCCCCAGCACCAACCTTGCTTGCAGAAAGTTTTACAGCTATGGTTGAAATGAGTGCATAAACTGAAAGGTAAAAACACATATTGATTGACTGTATTTGTGAAGCATTGCTATCTCATCAGAAACATCTGACTATGTTTTTTCCATACACTTTGCTCAATACTAATATCAGAATTTCTGGATCTCTGGTATGTCTGATTACTATAGAATAACCTCGCTGAAGTCTCTGGTAGTCCTGTCACTGGTTAGAGAGGCCTCTGATATTAGGATTGCAAATATCAGAGAAAACTCACAGTAAATCCTTAAAATGTTGTGTGCTCCTATTCTGGAGAAAGACTGCCCCTGCAGCTGTGCTAAAAAGTGGGGAAAGTTTGATGTTCCACAGAGAGGTGCCACAATTGCTGAGTGAGAACTTATATATGACAGAAGAATTTGGTTTGATAAGAAGAATTAATTCACATATATCTGGGAGCTTTCATCCAGAGATCACAGAGCTCTTAGAAACAGAGAGCAAGGGAAGTGCTTTGGCTACTTCAGACATAAGTGGAAAGAAGCCAGTTTTGGGATGTAATATTTTTTCTAACAATGCACAATGGGAGTAAATAATAGCCTATGCCTCACCTGCACTGTACAAGAAATTTCTACAGCAGCAATATGCATCAGCCCAGCTAATACTCTTGTTCCCATGAAAAAAAGCCCACAATAATTGTAACAAGCACAAGTTTTGCCTGTGAGTCAGTATACTGTCACTAGACTGTCTGTAGAGGAGGTTAGCAAGAAATTGGGGCTACCAAAGGGAATGTCAGCACTGTGCTTCCTTTGCAGCAACTGAATTTTGGTACTCAGGACTGCTCTCTATCCCTGTGCCTCTCTAAACCAGACCAAGCACAAACTCAGCCAAGACTAAAAATAAAATGGAAACTTCCCATGTTAGAGTCCTCTGGACTGAAGAATAAAGGGAATAAGGGCCATTCTTATGTATTTCCAAGTCCATGCAACAGTACAGGTGAGATGGAAGGCATAGGGAGAGCAAGGATAGCCCCCACTATTGAGTGAAATTTTGTGCCCAAGAGAGAAGCAGGGTAGGATAGGTGAGGACACTAATTTTCCCTTAGGAACAGAAGCTACTCTGAAAACTCAGCTTGCTTCTGTGCTCAAAACCAGATGGATTGTAGTGGTAATAAATGAATTAAATCTTTATCATCTGGCAGCAAAGCCAAGAGGAGAAGAAAAACTAAGCTCAAAGAGTTTTAAAAAGACTCCACATTCCCCATAGAGGAAACAGATGTAAATCTGGCAAGAGGTCATTTGGAGATCCAAGATCTGCGGGTTGAAATGAGGTCTGGGTTATTCAGCCAAGTTTATTGTCAAGCTCAATGGTAATCATCATTTTAGTGTTCAAAAGATTGCAGTCCTGAAATGTCTGGAGGTCTTTCTGCACCATCAAGGGGTTATCAGAGCCCATAGAGTCACTGCTTTGCAAACTTGTATGTGTTGTGGTATGACAGCTTTTCAAAGTCTCATGTTGCTGGCTGAGCCACTTGTGAAAAACGGATGTCAAGATTTGATTTTGGTGAAGCTGCAAATGCCTTGATATTATTCCAACATTATTTAGGAAGTGTCACTATCCTATTGAGAGAAAAAAAGAAAAAAACCATGATTTTAGTAAATGAAAAGGTATGGTGAGAAATGTGTGGGATGTGGAAAACCATTCAGTCAAATCAGTATTTTTCTTAAACTCACTGCACCACATCTAGCAACACCTTTATTAAGCAAACCTTCTCAGCTTCTTAAAATGTACTGTCATAATTACTTGTGCTCACAGAAACGTGTATCCTGGTCTCTGGCCTTCCCTCAATTATTTTACCTCAATGTTGTTGCACCTTTGTACTGCACCAAAAATGTCATTAGAGGGATAATTCTTTCCTCCCTTGTAGGAGAGAATTAGGAACTCCAAATTGTGCTGACTTTGTTGACAAGGTTAGTGGGATTGAGATACAGATTTCTTCATAGGCTTACAAAATGTCTGTCCTTCACCATACCATTAGTGTTTATAACCATTACTGTGGGTTTCTGTGGTTTTGCACTGCTGTCTGTGCAAAGACAGGATGCTGGGCTGGCAGGCCTTTGGGCTGGCCATGCCTGGCTACTCTGTTATTTTTATTGTAAATGCTTGGAAAGTGCTGCATGAGAAGTGCTGGTTATCCAGTACTGCAAGATGTCTTAATAGACTCCTGTGGATCGGTGGCAATTTAGAAATCAAAACCAGCTAATTCAGTTCCCATTCACTCCCTGCCCCTGACTGAGAAGTCTCCCAAGAAAAGTATGTGTGTATATACATATCTATATATGTGTACATACATACAATAAATACACACACATAGCCAAGTACCCATGCCCTATTCCAGTCATGAACACCTTGCCTGTACAGTAAAACTTAGGACAAACAAAACCATCATTTAAGTCCTATTTCAACCCTCTGAACAAACCAATGGGCTGGCCTCCACTGCTTGAAGGTAGTATTAATTACCCTTCTGTCCTTGACATGTGATTCTGCAGCAGGTCCTTGTATATGTGTGCAGAAAGTCAAAGGAAGACTGATGATGAGCTCACAGCAAAGGCTAAAGTATTCTTGAAGGTAAAATAATACAAGGCCCTCCAGTTTGGCAATAGCTTTGGCTTCACATGCTGTAAGGGAAACATGATGTAAGGCAAACAATGGTTCTGTAAATGGTCTTGAAAAGTCAGCACCAGGAATGCTCCAGAGGTAAGGATTGCTTCTGCCAATGTTTCCTGGGCCTCTGGGGAGGGATGGCTGGACACCAGCCATGGACAGGCTCTGCCCTTCTGTCCTGAGGTGTGGAAGCTTTCTGATAACTCTGCATGCCTACAATCCACAGGAAAAACAAACACATATTTGGTCAATCAAAATACTTTTCCTGGATTTTCACTTTAATTTTATATCACTTAACTGTAGAAGAACCCCTGCCTTTTCCTGCTGGATGTGCCAAAATAGGATAGTATGACCATTGTTTCTACTCAAAGTTCTGGTCTTCAGACTAGACTTTTGAAATCAGCCGTTTCCTTCAACTGCAACTGTTTTGACAAAACTGGAACTTTCTAAGAGGTGTGTGTCTGTATGTGTGCATGAGAATTTCTTCAGAAAATGCCTCCTGAATTTTTCCTCAGGAAGGCACCTGTTAGATAAAGAAGGCTGAAGAAGATACAGAAGGAAGAGCTGTTGCTGCCCTTCCTTTGGCTCATAAGGAAAAAATAGTTCTCTAATGGCACCAGCTCCTGTGGCTTGAGTGCTGGGTGGCAATGGGGACTCTCAGCAGCAGACAGAGGCATTAGGCCCAGAGCTCTCCAATGACTGTAAGTATTAAACACCCTCTCCAATGACTATAAGTATTAAATACCCTCTCCAATGACTATAAGTATTAAATACCCTCCTCAGGCTATTTCATCTTGGCCACCACCAGTGGGTGGTGAAGCAAAGCCAACATTTACAATGTTTGAGTTGCATAACAAGTCTTTCAGTGTAAACCAGTACTCTCCTCCTCACTTCCCCTTACCCTGGACATCTCTTCAAAATTGCCTTTGTCAGTCAAACATTGGTTTTTTTAGTATGCACGCTTTTCCATCTTGGACCTGATTATCTTGGCATTCAAGGCACAATCGCTTGCCAAGGTAACTCAGTTTAATCCATGGATCAATGCAGCATTCCCATGTGTCAAGCTCCAGAGGAAAAAAAAAAAAAAAGATGTGAAAGAAATTTATTGAATATGCATTTTAAAATATGTATGTTTGAAAATGCTATTTTGTTAAACAAAGTGATCTCTAGAAATAGTTTCTGAGAGGAAAGGCAGTTTTTTTACAGATAGGTGAAGATGCTACCAAGGTATTTTGGGATCTTCAGATATAATACTGTGGTGATCAGAATTCTCAGTAAGGAAAGCCTCAGGAATGTATCGGCACGCTGTTGGCCTAACAAATAATCCTACATCAGTGCTGCCACCCATTCCATCATCCACTGGGGCTTCATCTGACTTACATCCCAGAAGCTGAGGCTGCAGAGGAGGCTAAAAACAAGCTGAGTCGTAACACAACATCATTGCATGATGGTGCCATTTAGCAGGACAAACTAATCACCACATTACCTGGCATTTCAGCTGTGGTTCTGAGGCATCATGTTGTAAATACCTGCAGTGATGTTATTTTGCTCTACTGGGTGCAGACAAATGAAGGGAGCCTGAGATGAATAACACACCCTTGGACTAGCATCAGTCAGTCCTAAACTTCTGCCTTGTCCTCAGCCTGCACCTCCTGTTTTTTGAGTCACTAGGGAGACCAAGGCCGGAGGTCACTTGCTCCAGTGGGGAAGTGTAGAGGACACCAGCATTTGAGGCTTCCATAGTTTCCTAAAAGATTTTTTTTTTTTTTTTGTAAACCAGATCAATATGCTGGATAAAACACATGTTTCTACTTAGGTCAGGAGTGAGTCGATACAATCCATGTTTGAGGAAATGCAAAGACCAGGCTACAGAGAAATTCAGGGGAGGACGATGATAAGTGAGCTTGACTGAGCTTCTTCACAAATTGCATCACTCATTCAAAGGGCAGTCATGGGTTACCTACCTTGTGCAAGGCGTGGGGTACATCAGCCCAGGGGATACTTATCCTGTTGAAAGGGCCCCAAGTTACACCTGGCAGGATAAACCAGCATCAGACTCCTTTGTGCATCCTGCAAGGAAATGCTTCCCAAGGTATTACAACTCCAAAATCTCCTGAGGCTTCAGGCAGCCAGGGCTGCTTCTGACAGCACTTACTGCTTGTCTGACCATGTCTAAGGAAGTAGAAGTTGTTTTTATGATGCACCTTTCAGTTCAGTTAATATCAAACAAGTTTACTTATAAAAAATCCAACTTCTAGCAAAGTGAGGGTTTAATTTGTTGGTTATATATTAAAAAAAAAAAAGCGCAAAAGAAAACACCGAGTGAAAGCAATGAAATGCTGAATAGTAACCTGCATTCTACCCATCTTTTTCTAGCTCTCAAGCAGGCAATGCCAGCTGTAAAAGAATAGGAGTAATGTGGAAAACATTTATTACCTTTCTGAATCTAAACTCCTTGAAACTCTACTTATCTACACAGCTAGATGAACATGTCCATATTCCATCCTAAGCACTATCTTCCTTTCAGTGATGACTTTTCAAGCTAATTTTGAGGGAGCTGTTGACCTTGTCAACACTTGACATATCCCCACTGCAGAAAAAGCTTGCCCTGGGCAGACTTCCTCAGGGCTACCTCCTCTCATGCCCTTAAGCCAAGATGAAACTCTCTAATTTCTCAGTTCCCTCCTGTCTCAAATGCTCTTCCCAATTCTTCTGTTCCTATCCAACAGGAATTTAAAGACCACAGAGCAGACTATAGTGATGATTTTGAGATTGAATGGATTTAACCTTTCCAGTAGTGAGGGCAGCAAAGTGTAGCCATGGACTGTCCAGGGAAGCTGCAGAACTTCTAATTTTGCAGTTTTATGGAAACAGTTGGACAACTGTTTGTAGGGATGTCCCAGAAATCGCCTGTCTTCCCATGGAATAGGCAGTTGGACTGGATAATCCTTCAAAGCCTTCTCCAGGCTACTTTTTTCTTATAGCTTACACTTCTTTTTCTCTTCCAGTCTTATGTGATTGCAGTGAATCCAGTAGCATTTTGCCTTAATATTGAGAGAATGCACCTGAAAAAAATTCCTAGTGTTTATCCAGCAGGAGTACAAAAACATTTTCCTGATGGGTGCAGTGCCAATAAACCTGATATTGTAAGATGCAGCCACAAACTCCAGATCACCATATGATGATCTTCATAAAGACCTACATATGACATGATAATTATGTGAATGACAAAGTTGTCCTTCAACGTGTTTTTCAGGGCCACCTCCATCCCTACCTTCTCCTGAGTTTCAGGCCTAATCCCATCACATAAATAGGGCCTTCTTGCTTAGTACTACCAAAGAACTGCAGCTCAGCACATTCTAAATATATTCTCAGGAGACTGAATGTTGCTCCCAAGTGATCTGTTGTATTTTGAACAACAGGATAAGTAAGGCAAATATACATTTACCATGTAGCTCAGTATAGATTTCCTGCCTTCTTATTCAGTCATCTGCAAAACCACAAATAAAACAGTCCAAAAGTCTTAACCTTAAATAGTTTGTAAAAATTATCCTGGGTTTCAAGGCATGAACAATGGAAAGAGTCTAGCTTGGTTTGAAAACTACAGGTTCTTCAAATGTACTTATATATATGGGCATATGTATAGAAGTGCATATAAAATAAAGGAGTACTGGGAGGAGGTATATATATATGTGTAAATAAAAGAAAAAAGGAAAGGAAGAGAGAGACAGAGTGTGTGTTCCATGTGCATGCATTTGAACATATGTGCATTAGGCATATTCATTCCAGAGAGAGCAAGCTAAGAAGAAAATACAAAAGTCAAATTTATAGAGAAAAAAAAAAAATTGCACCTTTGGGGAAATGAACATGTTTATATGAGTGAAACATTAAATGCCATACAGTCAGGCCATCTATTGAGAAGGAAGTGGTCATCAGGCAAATGTTTCAGAAAAGAAACACAGCAGAAGAGTGATGTGTAAATGGAAAATAAATAAATTTAACATAAGACATTCCTGCGTCCAGACTTATGTTAATAAAGCAGCTATTAGGTGGAGACACTGTGGTGATGCCTGAGTTGATGTTGTTTTTTTTTTTCATTTCTTGCAAAACCTTAATCAGTGTTACTTGAAATGATTATGTTGGTTTTAAAATAGCAAGAAGCAGTAAATTTTAATGGCACGTCTGAATGCTGTTCCATTTAATTTCTATGTGGAGCAATATTAAACCCCTAATAAATAACCTGTGTCTGAAATGGTCTCCCTCTCTGCCTTTGACACAAACACATACACACATAAGCCAGCTCCAAGAAACATCTTTGATGTTTTTGCCACGGACTAGGGAGAGATGGCACAAGGAAGGACTAAGGTGGAGTATGGATCAGATGAGAACAGCATTCTACAGGGAAGAAGTATGTTTCCTCATATGTCTTTTTTTTTTTTTTTTTTTTTTTTTCTATAGGAAAATACATTTTAGGGACCTGTCGGTCATGGGCCAGCACAAATCTCATTTTATGCTAAACCCTGTTTACGTTTTAGCAACTAAAAGCCAAGATAAGTGGTGCTTGAGTTATTGTCAGCTTGGATTGTCAATCCAGACAGCAAATTCCTGGATATAAATAAATGAGAGTTTTCACTTATGCAGGCATGCAAGCTGAGAATTTTCCATTCCTTTGGGTCCAGGCATACCTAGCTGACTTTAATAAATGACACAGAAGCAAAGTCCACAAAGGTAAAAAAGGAATCATCATGATACAGTTCCTGTGACGTCATTCATATCTCTGCCCAAGCTTCCACCTCTGACTAACTTCTCAAGGATAGTCCTCCCTTGAAGCTCCTTCCTTGTGATATTTTCTTTCTCGAATGCTGGCAACTCATCTTTCTCTCTGTGTGCCACAACCAGTCCCTGGTTAAGAGGGGACTGATCCTTCGTGACACAGGTTGTAGAAGGAGCAGCGCACCAGTGTCTATCCCAGTCCCAGCCATTCCTCCTCCTGCTTCACTTCTCTCCTTGTTTCAGCCTCCACAATCCCAGTCAGTCTTGTATTCAGTGTTTTCTGATGGGAAGCTTCTTGGAGGAGGAAGTAGAGCAGTTTAGCTCTGTGCTAGGCACTATGCCATGCAATGTGCTCTTTTGCAGCCCTGCAAATGATTATTCTTTATGAACAGTGGCAGTCTGTCCGCAAAAGATCAGGATGTGGATTAAAATCATCTACTACTTTAAACACAGCAGAAAGAGTTTGCAGAGAAATTTTCCCCTCTAAATACTGTAATCAATCAACACAGTCTGAAAAACATAGGAAACAAGAGGGAAAAAGGAATTGGAGGAGAAATTTGGAGGATGGAAGCAAGGATGCTGCCTGCTTATCTTGCTCCAGGGGGTGGCTATTTGAAAGCTGAAGTCCATAAGTGGGAAATCCTAGATAAACACGAGGGTGTATTTATACCTTCCTCCAAGCTGGCTGACACAGGTGCTCACCAGACATGGGTTACCTGGGTGGCCTGAGCATGAGGCCACACCGCTGAGAGGGAGGCAGACCACTGCAGGGAGTATCACTGAGGCCGTACGCCTCACATGCCATCTGCAAGGTGCATATTTGAAACATGCTGCCAGTCCATCAGGTACAAACTGCAAGAGCTCATTTGAACCTCAATAGCTCACTTGGGGAAATAATACATGTTTGGGTTTTTTTTCCCCCTTTTTTCTAACAGTGAGACTATTCCTCCATGCCCATAACTTGATTCCTCACCTGGCCCTTCCACATCTGCAAGGCTTTTGTTATTAATGTCATAAATCACGATTAGTAACAAACAGCAGAGAAACTCTGAGAAGTGGGAGGCCAATTTTTCCACTGAGGTGGAAGCCTCAAAGTTTTTGGTCCTTCTCCTGCCCTGGTGGTAGTTCCCTCCATCTCCAGCTGCACAGGGGCTTTGTGTGGGTGGCAGCATCCCCCAGCTCCCGAGATTCCCTGCCAGGCCTGACTGTCACTTGGGAATAAAGCTGTCACTGCAGGAAAAGCCTTTGACTACTCTTGTTGGCACCCTGGGGGTGCTCTATGCTTACCAGCCTCCCATCACACTACAGCGGGACGAGCCTTTTTTGAGCTCTGTGTGTGTTCAGCACAGAGAAAAATGTTTCCACTTACTTTTCCCCCTCCTCTCTTTGGAATATGAGGCACACACTTGTCATACTTAAAGGAGTGGATTTATGGTTGACTCTGTCTCTTATCTCCCCACAGAGCTCACTGGAGCTGCTCTCCAGATGGGACAGTATTACAAGCTTCATCATATAAAGCCCAGTTCAGACTACAGCCCAGATGTTCTTTGTTCCCAGAAATATTCCTTCCCAACAGTAAGTAAAAGGGAACTGGTGCTGGTATGCACTCTCTGCTCCTTCTGTTTGCATCACTTGTTTATGGATTACACACTCCAGTCTCAGGCAGCACAGTTACCTCTCCAAAAGCCACTGATCAAACCTGATGTTGGGACTCTGAGCCCTGGGTGGTGCAATGCTGGGGTGCATGTGGGAGATGGTGGAAAGGATCCAGCAAGTCCCTCACGGACTCAGCTACTATTGCAGACTACTCCTAATATGAAGGGTGCCTTTCCCTTTCAGGCACAGATATGGGTTTCTTTTGATCGAAAGCCAAACTGAAGGTGCAAAACAAAGCTCACTTCACTTAGAGGGGAAGATGTAGGATCTTGCCAATGGGAGATTCTGGTTAAGAAAACCACAGCTCAAACAAGTCCACCAATGGTAGCAGTGTAGAAGCAATCCTTATGGCAGAACACCAGTAACCACCCATGGATTTACAACAGCATCTCCCAGATATGCCCTGCACAGAGATGGGGGACATACTGATAAGAAACATCAGCGCCCTCTCTGAATGAAGCCTTCTGCTCGTGGAAGCTAGTTTTGCCACTGCTAACCTTCTGGAGGGACCTAAGGACCTTTCTGCAGCAGATGGGGAAAGAAGGTATTGCTGCCTGGGTGAGCAGGCAGGCTCTCGGGATCTTTCAGGATGGCCTGGCTCGGCTGCCAGCACCGTCCCTGCCGAGGCACATCCCTACAGCTGCCCCGGCACAGCTGCATAGCAGTGGGTCCAGGCTGATCCGAGCCGTGCCTGCTGCTCGTGGCTATGGGGAGCTGGCCTTGCCTCGTCACGCTGTATCCAGAGCGGGCAGGCACGTCCTGCGGCAGCGGGATCATCTCCCTTATAAAGACTTCATATTTATGCAGCTTTCCCTGTGCCCTGAACTTTGCCTGTGTCTCTGGCAAAAGGGCAGTTACCTCAGGTCAGAGCACTGCCTCGAGCCAGCGCAGGGAATCGGCTTTCAATTTCAGCAGCGACTTTCCTTCCCTTTTTTCTCTTATCCCTCCAGCCATCACAGAATAATTCCCATCCCTATTAGCTTACCCCCCTCCCCCTTCCTTTCCCTTCCCCTTTGAAATCCTCCCGCCTGTCCCCGGGACGGGGCAGAGGGAGGCAGGGGGCGGCGGGAGAATTCCTCCAGATATTACACAAAAGCCTCATGTATCCCCAGTGTCAACCCCAGAGGGCGGCTGAGTAATTTAATTAAGGCAAAGGGGCTTTTGTTTTACTTGCTTTCTTTTTTGATTTTCTCAAGTTTAAGACAAGAAAGAAAAGAAAGAGGGAGAGAAATGTTAGACCTCAGAGGAGGCGCAGCGATGCAAGCTTCCCCGTCTCTGCTCAGTCTCTTGTTGGGGAAAGACCACGGGTCTGTCACCCAGAGTGCGCGGGGCTCCCCAGCCTTGTATGGTTCCCCTCCTGCTGCGGTGATTTAAGGGACTGGCATATTCCAAGAATTAGCGTGTATTTTTCTCCAGACAAACACATTCATGCTGTTCCCTCCATCTACCCCACACTGCTCTTTGTCCTCCCTGGTATCCATTCCTTCATGGCCAGCTCATTTATGGGATTCCCCTGTGCTGCCCTCTAAGCCTAATGCTCTTACACATATACCTCAGCCCAGGCTCTGGGATCAGCCCAGAGGCAGGCTTTGGGGGACACATCCTGTGCCACCAGGGCCAGCTGCATCCTCCTTGCTGTTGCCCCATCTCCACCTATTGAGGGGACATTATCCCCCACTGAGGTGGCAAAGACATTTTCAGCACTATGCCCATGTGAGCAGAGGCCCCTATTGCTCATACTCAGAGCAGTGGCAGTTCCATTTGTGGGAGCGACGGCAAAGCCCCTGTGTTGGGTTTGGCTGGCTGCATGCCCCTCTCCTCCACTCCTGCAGCTTGGCAGTCCTCCTGGCTCCTCACCTCCCTGCTGCCAGACTGCAGCTATCAGGCTGCTTCAAGCTCTGCCTGCCCCTACTCAGAACCCTCAGTCCCGCTTTCCCCCTTCTGCCATCCCAATGTGCACAGCTAAACCTTCACTGTCCTCAGAGTTTGGGGTTGGGGGTGGTGTTTATTTATCTTTTGGTTCATAATCTGTCTGAACTGTTCACCCTCCTGCCTCCCCTCACCCCACTCCCCTTCCCGAGGAGCTGCGAGCACCCCTGGGGGGGCTCCTTCAGGCCCCCGCCCGCAGAGGTTAACACAACACGGAGGGGCTGCGTTTAATCCCCCTCGTATTCCAGCTCCCCCCTGAGCCAGGCGTCTTTTTTTAATGGACTCCACGAGCCCTGTGTCTGTGGCAGCCTTCCCTTATTGAAGGGGACATATAGACCAATTAGTTGTTATACAATAGCTCTGGATGGCCAGGCAATGGGGACCAAGAGCATTTGCTCAAATTAATAGAGTCTGGAATTGATTTAACTCAGGGCAAAAAAAAAGCTAATTCAAGCTTCAGTATCTCTCTGGTATCTCCTCAGACAAAACAGGGCAGTTTTTTTTTAGTGCCCATATTGAATGAAGATGTATACATCAATACACTCTGGTAAAAGCCCTTGTTTCTAAATAGAAAAGCTTGACTCTGAACCGACAAAAAATATGTATTTCCCCTTGTGTTTAGCCTATCTGTACAAAAAAGGGTCCTCACTTTCAGAAAAAAAAAATGTGCTCAGCATGGGAAGCCCTTTTCCCTGAATAAGGAGTTTATTCATATAAGCGGAAGGCTCAGGAGTGAGGAGTGGCACAGAAGTTCACCTCTTAGGAAGTGCGTAAGCTTCCATCTTGTAAGTGCATCTGCAGTCACTGAAATGCGCAACCCAAAAATTTGCGGGGGGAGGGGTGTTTCACACGCCCTAGGAAGGGCTGAGCCAGACAAGTCTCAGCTGCAGAGGAAGAGAGAGCTACCTGCCTATAAACAGAGCAAAGGGCCTTGGGGAGACCCTGGCTGGGTCCAGAGCATGCCAGTCCAGTGTGCCCCATTCTGAAAAGGCCCCCACCGCTCCACTGGAGTGACATCAGCTCAGGTCTCTCTGAAGCCATCTGCCTCCACTCCCGAATATGTGCTGCAGACACTGTGCTCCTTTAGTTTGTTCTGTTAGTCAAGACTTCTTCATATGGATCTTGACACAATTAGGAAATATGGACCAGGGAGAAGATGGAATTTTCTCTAGTGGCTAACTTCTTATAAAAGAAACTAAGGCTGAAAGATGGCAGAGACACATTTCCTACAGTACATGGTGTTCACATAAAATGTGTTCTTGGCTCCTCTCGCACACTGTTTATCCCATCTATGAAGCAGGAGGCAGAGAAATGACACATAAAACTGTCCACACAAGCTGGCAGTGCTGGAGAACTTACATCCTGCTAGCTTGGCTCTCACAGCTACCAGACTGCATGTCTGTAACCCTCGCTGTTCACTGTTTGTGCACTACTCTCAGCCTTACAGAGATGATCTATCCAGTGGTTCAAGCTGAGATCCAGGAATCAAAGTTCCTCCAAAGTGCCATTGATGTCCTGTATGAAAAAAACAAATTGTTTTTGTATTGACTAGAAATAGGATTAGTATTCATACTTTAACTGACAGCTGGTCACAAATATTAGAACTGGATTGCAAGTGATTTTACAAATTAAGGCACTGATGTCGTGTTGTATTGGTTCCTCACTGGGAAAGTTCAGATTAGGATGAGATACACAAAGAAATATGCAAGTCTCCAGCATTTCATAGATTTTAACAGCATACACGAAAACACTGGAAAATTAGTACCAGAAATCACATCATTTTTGGGATAGTGATTACCTTCTTGCTGCAAAACAAAACTCTCCATCCAGGGAACAGCATCTCTGCCCCCAGCCTTGATCCATCTCTGTGTCCAGAGGATGATGGTACATGTTATTATTCTTACAGATAGAAAACCATTCCTCACTATTTGGAGAGCTGAGCAACTCTGAACAATTCTTACTGTATCAATCAATAAACATGACATCATCCAAGAAGGGGCAAAATGCTAATGATTGCGATTTCAGATATTGCAAATGTTTAAAGAACTTCTGGTGGGAAGTGTGAGGAGATCTGGAGGCTCTTGACAGGTTCACTGTTACGGAAAGCTTTGGCAAGGTTGTAAATTGACAGCATTAAAAAAGAAAAATTTTTTTCAAAAAAGGAAATAAATCAAACCAAGAATTACTCAAGTGTGTGAACTGAGTAAGAGAATGATGGACAGGAGGTTTGTCTTCACTAAACCATGATTCCCTTAGACAAGACTGCCCAGAGAAGTAGTTCATTAGAAGAGTAAAAATAACCCACCTTCTGTTGATTGCTCCCTTCACTGTACCTCTCTTGTCCTGAAAAACCCACTTTGCCTTTCTAAAGGGGAGAAGTAACATTGAGCTTTAGCTGTCTCTGAGCCCTAGTCAAGCCCTAGAAAAGAGCAGCAGGGTGTAGTTCTCATGTGGCCTCCTTTCATCATGGCAGCTTGGTACTTCTAACACAATGCAGAAGAAAAAGTGCATCCTTTCTGGGTTCCCTCTCTATCTTGGCACTGCAGTCAGTAGGCACATGCCCAAATCATGCTTACAGCTTTCTATGAAGGGAAGCTGTACGAAATACATCAAGCCAAATAAAGTTACACTATTTGATTTGCTGCTTCTATTCAAATAATTCCATGATATGCTCCTCCTGTGCTAGAGTCAGCCAGTCCTTTATCTCTGACTGTTTCCATTAATCACAAAGGTATGTTTGGTGGTCTGTGGGGCAGATGGGTGGACAGGAGGGAGGCAGATCAACTTGTTGGAAAGCATGATGGAAATACTCTGCTTGCCAGTCTCATCACTGCTGGTACCACAGCTACACCACAACCCTCAGAGTGTGCTGGAGGATTAGGAGACTGGGAGAGTGTTGTCTGTGGGGAAGCAGTCCAAGCTGGCAGTTGAAGCTGGCACATGCACTGCGAAATGTCATCCTAGCTCTTCTCCCTCTCTCCTTCTACATACCAGCTTCCCAGAACACTTCACCGGGGTTTGGGACAAAGCCAAATGACCCAAATCAGAAGGAAAAGAGGGCATCTGGCACCCACTACCTGTGCTAAGGGGTCCCTTGCCCAGTGTATCTGAAGAAGTGCTGTCACACCTGCAGGAGCCAAGGGTGACACTGAACTGCATTCAAAAGTCTAAAGTATTTGGCTTTACAAGCTGTCATTTTTGTTCTGCATGCAATATAATGTGCAGTATTTTCAGAGTGGTCACCCCACAAGAAGGGCTGCAGGATGCCTTAATACTGCCAGGCAAGAGGCACAGGCCAGAACCAGGCATTCCTTTTGCTGCACTGTCTCCAGAACCTCTTGTTCCCTCCTGCAAATCCCCCACTGGCTGCCCTGCTCCAATTCTTCACTCTGCATATCTGCTCTTGAGAACAAGTTCTCCTGAGGACAGAGAGTTTTGGAGGTTTCCTGTACTCTGGATGTCAAAGATCTTCCAAAACGTCAGAAGGTGAGCAAAGTCCCTTTATAGAGCCAGTTTTTCAGACAACTAGCATCTGTAAGCACACTTATAAATTCCTGCATATAGTTCCTGAAATTAGGTACCTTGGGCAAAGAGCTTCTCAAGGTAATGGATAACAATAAAAAAAGAAATAACTTACTATAAAAAAAGAAAGAAGAGGAGTGGAAATTGATTTTAAAAAAATCCCTTTAAACCTGTGAAATGGAAAGGAAATGATAACTTTTCCAAAGGTTCTTGACTACAGTGGTATTTTTATGCTGGTTTGCCCACAAGCCTACTATTGATATACCAGGTCAGAAGTCATATATTTCTCTCACTTTGTAGTGCTGAACTCTCTGAATGAATTTGATATTAGAATTAGGCTTTTTTTTTTTTTCTTCTTTTTTTTTTAAATTAGTAAATTTGCTTAGACAACATTTGGAGAATGAAAGAACTGACAAATATGAGTCAAGATTTGAGTACTCAGCTTAAGAGCTGGAAGCTAAAATATGGAGTCTTCATAAAACAAAATCTGAATTTTCTCTTTGAAATATATTTGTTTTCTTTTAAAAGTAAATCTTTGAAGTTTTTTTTTAAAAAGAAGAAAGACAAAAAGAGACAACTGAATTTGAGTTTATCCAAAGCAGAGACAGATATCATTCAACTGCAGGTGCCCACACCTGGAGATGACTTTTCTAAGAGTCCTTCCCAGAAAGTCAGAGGAAGGAGAGAAATTCTTCTGAGATGGAGTTGGTAGCTGAGCAGGATGTGCAGCAAAGGTACAAGGCGCAGTTCCTTTACTAGCTGCCCTCTGTTAAGGGCGATGGGCTGCCATCAGCCATTTCCAGCCCCTCTCTCTTCCTGGAGCTGCAGGACCTCTCCTTGTCAAAGACCCTGAGCTTCCATGAGAAGTTCTGGCTCTGACTGCTAGCCATCTTTCTAGGAAGAGAAATAGGTCATCTCCCAGGATATTCATCCTCTAACCAATCACTCCCAGCGGAGCAAAGCCTATTGCTGTGACCCATGGGAGTACTGCCAGCACAGGCTAAGTTTTGGGGTCCCTGCGAAGGGCTCACTCCAGCTGTGGCACCAGCCTTATAGCAGTTGTGCTTT
Organism: Empidonax traillii; assembly: GCF_003031625.1. Taxonomy (NCBI): domain Eukaryota; kingdom Metazoa; phylum Chordata; class Aves; order Passeriformes; family Tyrannidae; genus Empidonax; species Empidonax traillii. Next base: position 325,284 of record NW_020955780.1, read on the forward strand.
CCCATGTTGTATTTACCCTCTCAGGTTTCGTGTGTTTTCCTTGGGCTCCCTTTGGTAAACCTTTGGCTTTAGCATATTATTAGGGAAACAAGAGCTTGGTATTAAGTGATGATTATGCAATTTATTCTGACAGCGAAAAATGTGAAAAGAGGAAATTGACATTTGTGATTTTAGTTATGCGCTGACAACTATAATTAATCTTAATTCCAGCAACTAGCAGATAAGGGAATGTGATGGGAAAACTTGTATTTTTGTTGCTGCTGCATTGGGACAGCTACTTAATCATGACAATAAAATGGCACAAGTTAAGGAATTAAAGAGGGCAGAAACTTTAAACTAGTTTAAACACAAATAGAAAAGAAATACATGAAAATCCAATGAAAGTGTGATACATAAAAGGCAAAAATTAACTATATAGAAAAATACCACTGAACAAGGGTAAGATAGCAAGACATGATTTTATAAAAGAAAAAGAAAAATCTGTCCAAAAACCCAGCTGGGGCAACTGTAAACATAAACAGGAAAGGACTGAGCTCAGATCTAATATACAGAAAAAGGCAGACCATTTGTTTTTCACTTTATTGGTTTAAAACTTTTTATGAATGTGAATGAAGATTGGTCTTTAAAATTTGTCTTTTGAGGATGAAAAATTGTTTTTCGGTATGCTGTTATCTTAAAATGAAAATGACTGGTGATTTTGATCAACAAAATACATTAACCATTTGCAGTGAAGAAGCCTAGATCAGTTTTAAACCACATGAAGTGAAAACTAACATTTTTTTGTTTAGTCCTGGCGGGAAAAAAAAAACCTGTGGTCCATTTCACTTCTGTACATTATGTATCAAATTAAGAGATGGTACCCACTGCCTTCAGGCGGGAGGACAGACTAGAAGACTTCTTAAGGTCTTCTTTCCCTCTGCTTTCTCCTGGCTGTGATTGAATGGAATAGGATACATAGTGTTCCCTTTCCCTTTTCCCACAGAGGTTTTTTCAGGCTTCTTTAAAGAATTTGCTTAGTGCAGGGAGAGCGCCTGCTTCACAGATACAGAGTTGACTGGGGTCTCTAGCCCTGCCATAATGGAGATAAGAAGAGAAGGAAACCAATTTCTGAAGAACATTTGAGTGGTATTAGTATCACCCTGCAATTATGCTCGAGGCCATGGGCTCTTCCAGCAATGCAGATCTGCCTATAGTTTTGGGTAGTCCCTAGCTTCTAGGAGGCAGTTAGCTACTTCCTCTCCTAGGAGGCAGGTTCTCCCACCAACCAAATATACCACAATTTTGCAGAATTAATTTGTTAAAATTAGAATGAGACTATATTGTTCTCAGAAGATCCTGTTTGGGTATATCCCTGTACTCCAACCTGTTGTTCCTGCACCCAGTGGAGGACCCATGGGGCCAGTACTTTCAGATGTGTCTCACAGAATGTGCACCACTGTATGGAGCATTGCTGGCTCAAAGGAGAGTCCAAGGTTGGCCCCATACTTTCTACAGATCTGGAATTTACAAAATTTCTGTCTGTCTCATTTTGAAAGAAATACTGCACACATCCATGCACAGACTCTACAACCTATTTGGCTTCTAAATGTCTAATATTAACTCCTTTTGACAACTTAGGCACACATAAATGTCAAGGTTTTTTTGAAGTCAGCTTGAAGTTATAGGCCAGTGTTTGAAACCTTGCCATGCCTACCACACTTTGTGAATGTATTACACGTCTTGTCTGTTTTTCTTATCAGCTCTCTCCTCTCTGATGAACTGGAGTCAGACAGCAAAAAAGCTTGCCTTCTGTGAACATGGTGAGGTGACCTTGATGATCACCTCACCTGTCTGGCACTTGCCCTGTGCCGGTTACTGGCCTGTTCTGATTCCTCTCCCAAAAAATCTGACCATCCATGGTGCTGTGAAGAGAATGAAGGTGAGCTCCACCTGAGATGGAGCTCAACAAGTTCAGTGTGCCCAGGTGGTCAAGAAGGCCACTGGCATCTTGGCTTGTACCATGAACAGTGTGGCCAGCAGGACTAGGGAAGTGACTGTCCCCCTGTACTCAGCTCTGGTGTGTGTGTGTGCTCAGTTTTGAGCCCTACACTTCAAAAAGGACATCGAGGTACTGAAGCATGTCCAGAGAAGGACAACAAAGGTGGTGAAGGGTCTGGAGCCTAAGCCATATGAGGAGCAGCTGAGGGAGCTGGGGTTTTTTATTCTAGGAAATAGGAGGTTCAGGAAGGGACCTGATTGCCCCCCATAACTACCTGAAAGGAGGTTGCAGTGAGGTGGGGGTAAGTCTTTTCTGCCATGTCTCAAATGAAAGGATGAGAGGACATGGCCTAAAGTTGTGCATGGAGGGTTCAGATTGGATATTAGAAAAACATCTTTAGCTGAAATGAAAGAGTGGTTAGACACTGGAATAAGTCGTGCAATGAGGTGGTGGATTTACAGTCTCTGGAAGTGTTCAAGAGGCATCTGAATGCAGCACTTGGGGATATGATTTAGGGGTGATTAAATTGGTGCTAGGTTGATGGTTGGGCTAGGTGATCTTAAAGTCTCTTCCTGCCTTGATGATTGTGAAGTTATTCAAGACAAAATCACCCTGTTGGTGTTTTTCAACTGTTTTTTTGCTTCAGTAGGGGCAAATTTACTCAGGGAGGGAGGAGGTGAGAAAGGTAAGGCAAGCAGGGAAGTTTCATCCTCCACCCATCCGGATCCACCTCCCCTTTCCAGAGTTCTGTACAGTTCCAGTACAGCAGCATCATGGTTTCTTTGTGGGACAAAAAGCCATGTGTCACGCAAGGGTGGTCAGCCTGATGAGTGGCTGCAGGCACATGGGTCCTGCTGCCACACAATACTGTGTGACCCTTGCAGCTGGCCAAGTCACAAGCTCCTTTAGTCCATCATGTGCAGTTGGGCAGAATTCTTCAGCAATTATGGCCCAGATTAATGACATTACAATTCTTTCTGTGTTTTTCAGAGAAAATTTTTAGCCAAAATGTAACTTGGTTCTTAAGCCAACTCACTTAAAGAAATGTTCAGATAAGTATTCATATGAATTATCTTGAGAGTTTCTCTTACACTCAATATTTTTCTTTACATTCCACCATTGAACATGATTCCTCATCCAAAATCGCTTTCAGTTGATAAATTCTATATCCAAACTGAGGTTTACAGAAACCTTCATTTACAGTCAGACTGTGGAGATCCCAATGACAGAAAGTTCCAAGTCTAATGTGGTAAATAAAAAAAATAAAAATAAATTAAAAAAATATATATAACTAGCATTTGCTTATATTTAGGATAAGCAAATCTGATGCTCCATGGCATAAAGCCAATCATTTGAGGGTCAGGAAGGAATTTACACCACAGCTGATTTCTTTACATTACTGCATAATTAGACAGGTGCTTTGTGTGATGTTTAAGTTTCCTTTAAAAAGAAAAGGTAGTGGTTGTCACTGAACTCTTAATGCCAGTCTAATCTGGCATTTCATTCACTTTTCTCCTGTAACTGTCTGTTAAGAAAGGCCAGTGAAAGAACTGCTGTTTTTTCCTTGGGAGTTTCTTTCTGCAAAGCAAAAGACACAAAAGGGACATGTATAAGAAACAGAATCCCTCCTGCCTTGAACCCATTCACTATGCCACGTGTGTCACCATTAGTGAAAATGAAGGCCATATGTTAGTCCGTGGGAATGGTCATCTGGAACAGCCAAGTACACTTTACAACTGTTCTTCTTAAAGAAGAATTTTAATTTTAAATTTTAAAAAGGTTAACTATTTCATTCAGCAAGCCAACCTGATGGATAAATCAGAATACAAGAAGACATTTAAGTTTTTTGATCAAAAAACTCTGATCTCCATGTCATGGCTGGAAATGAGGCTACCAGTGCTACCAAGCACCTCCTTGTACAGATCAATAGGTTACTTTTTCAGGGTTAGAGCTGACAGCCTAGAGATCACAGTATTCCATCTAAACTGTGACATAAAAAGCCTTTTGTATTCTTAACGTCTACATCCAGTACAAGAAAAAGCTTCAATAGAATGAATTTTAAAACTGTAGCAGAGATAACTGTGTAGCAATGCTAATATTCAAACAGTGAGATGCTTTAATAACAGGTACCAGAATAACCATTTGATTGAGAAATCTGATGTTTCGGGACAGATTTAGTTGGACACACTGTGACGTATTAAATCATAGATAACTAGGTTTGTTAGTTCATTTAAGACTGCTAAGTCTGCACTTTCTAGCCAATTATATGCCCACAAGAAGATGTTAACTTCCAGTACCTTGACCATTATGGTTTTTCAACAACCCTATTGAAGGAGATGGTATGGTGAGGGAAGGAAAGTCCTTGCTGTATCTCAGCAAATAGCTACAAGTAGATCGTGTTGCTCAGCCTCTTAGGACTGATGGGCCATCAGAAAATTTGCCTTTTTTTGCAATGGGAACCACTTTGTAGACAAAGAGGAATTGCGTCACCGATTTTGCAAAGAGGTGTGAGTTCATTGATATTAATTGATTTCAGCAGTCTTATACTATGGCTGAACTTATGCCTCAAAAGTAGTAGTAGTTAAGAAGAAAAGTTATTGACAAGAACATTTTTCATGTGAATCAGAGCCTGCTTTGTTTTCAGATATGCCAAGACTGGCAGCTTCCATTTTGTCTGCAACAACCTTGCTTAAAGGTGGCATTAGAAGGCAGCAGTCAAGTCTACTGCAGCAGCTTATGATTCCACCAATAGATCTGGGAGAAAAATTAAAAACTATAAAGCTTGAGTTAGAGTTTGACAGGTAGGTGAAAACAGAACCATTTCTCATGGCAGCACAATCTTAAGTAACTGTTCATATTGCCAAGAACAAAATAGAAAAATCCACCCAGCCACATGACTTCGGAGCGATTTCTAGGTTGTACAAAGGGTTTAGTGGGTACACTAACTGTAAGGCCATTTCTAAGTCTTGTAAGTCATAAGCAGGTTTGAAAATGAGAACTTCACTGTTTTGTTCTGGGCTTCACCTGTACTAACCTTGTCATGAGACCTTGGGATGATCTGACAAGGTGTTGGTAAAACAGAGGTAATGATGGTCATCTACCTGGTAGGGGACAGCTGAATAAAGAAATTCAGAACAGTGATATTAAGGAATTGTGTGCAGAGTCCTCATAAGATTGGCTTAAAAATAGTGTCTTGAAGTCAAGGCAACCATTCCTACCTACCCTCACCAAAAAAAAAGGAAGGTTGTATGAAATGTAAATATCACACATGTAGAGAACTTGTGATATTTGGCAATACTACCCTGCAAACATTTCAGTGTTCTTTGACAACTGAAGACTTTATCAGGTCCAAAACATTTCTTTGTTAGCCCAAGTTTTATTTCAAAAGTAGCTTCTTTAGGGAAAGGCTAGCTGTCAGCCCTGGGCGTGGTGTATCCTCACTGATGAACACACATTTGGATCTACAATTTCAGCAGGCCTTGGAGAAACCACTCCAAGCTAAATGAGTTAAATATTTCCATCAACACAGAGGGCACAGACAGATAGAGTTAAAAGACAGTTTGAGCTGATTCAGAGGCAGAGTATATTTCCAAATAAATTCAATTTGCTAAGACTGACTCATAAATGGAGCCCAGTGTCAGTAAGCCCTCTAATAGAAAACTTGCAGTCTTTGTACTTTCTGAGCTGAGTAAGTACCAAACCAGATGGAACTGGCTCTGGGATGCAACAACCAAGTCTCCTTTCCCTGCAGGGACAAACGTGCTGACACTACATAATGCTTACAGGTGTTATTCAATACTACAAACACTAATAACAGACTTTCATCTGCAGGAGTCTCCTGTCCAAAGGCCTCCAAGCTCCTGAACACAAATAAACTCCAAACATAATTCACATTAAACAGGCAATATGCCTGACTGAATCATATAACAGGAACAAACTTAGGGAGAAAACTTGGCATACTGGGATCACCCATCTGCAATGCTCAGCAGCAACATGAAGAACAAGGAAGATGCAGCAGGCTTGTCTCTTGTTCCTTCTGCTCAAGACAGGAAGGAATTCTCCCAGCAGGAAGAACTCTGGCAACAAGCATCGTGGCACAAGCAGGCTCTTTGCTTGGAAAGGGCAATCCCTTAGAGAGGGTCTTGGGTTGCTGCTTATTACCTCTGAGATATATGCTAGCCCCAAGAATTTTTCAGGATTGAGTGTGATCCCAGCCTCACAAAATATCTGGGAAGGAGGGTCTGCAAAGAAGACCTGGCAATCTCTGAGCCTTGGTCTTTGTGTTTCCTTCTGGAGGTTAGAGGTCGTTGGCACATTTCAAGCAGAATTGACCCTCATTTCAGCCCAAGAAGTTTCCTCCCTCCATGCAGAGATCCGTGGTGAGCCTGTAACTCTGGGTGTTGATGCTGCCCACTGTGAACAGCAGCTGAGATTTGTAACTGAGGGTTACGCTGAAACTATTCTTATTCATGGATTCAACTGTGGCTCCTTAGTGGTGACAGACAAGACATCAGGACACAGTCTGAGAAAGACAAGGTCTTACTGATGAGGAAAGGTAAAGGCTGTTGTGTTAAGCAATTAAATCACCTCTTAAAGCAGCAGATTAGCTCTCAATACTAATACAGGGGTAATGCCCATCTTGGAGAGGACACAAAGAGCTGGATCAGAACTACTAATGACCCCTGTCTATTCCAGATGGGTGAGTTTGCAAGTAGTTTGCTGGCATAAACCCAGAGACACATAAAGCATCAAGTCTTCAGTCTTTACTGGAGGAAATGAATTACAAAGGAGATATTAAAGCAATGTGTCTGCACTCATTTTGCATCAGAAAGATGGAAGGAGTTCATTTCAATCCTCCCTCCCCTCTGTCATCAAGTGTCCTAACACCAGTGAAATCCCTTTCACATCAGGTCAGGCAGATCGCTTTTCAGCAGCTGCTTCCCTCAGCCAAAAGGGAGAACAGGGCTGGCCAGGCAGCAGCTGGGAGCTGGGGTAGGCAGCAGGTGCCGAACACTTGTGGAGTCCTGGAGTTCCCCAGCACTGGGACTGGATAGCCAGCAGTGGGGAGAGGGTTTTTCTCAGTTCTTACTCTGGATGGGGTTGGAGGAACACTGCTGTGCATCAGCATGCGTGCTCTGTGGCAAGCTGGATGTGAGGGGTTGCTGCATCACCAGAGGCAGAAGGCACTGCCAATGCCAAGCCGTGTGGGCCTGCTGGAGAATGAGTAACTCTTGGTTGCATGAACAAGATTGGGGCTGAACGAGGTGAAAGTTGCAGTCATATTGGGTCTGGCTCTTGCCTGCCCTCTGCAGCACAGGGTGTATGGGGCAGACGGGAAACATGCAGCAGAGGCTGTGGCAGATGGGAAAGGGAGGAATAGCACTGTGCTGAGGGTGGCTCACAAGGGGTGGTGAACTCATGAGTGGGCAAAATGCCCATCGTGTTAAACTGCACATTACCTGCAGTGGCTATTCAGATGTGTTTCTGTGCAGTGCACCTACCTAAACACACGTTCACAAACTTGCCTGCTTTCAGCCTATTTAAACCACATGTCATGTGGACCAAAAGGCTTTCTTTCTTGTGGAGGGAACCACCAGCATGGAGCAAAATGAGGTGTAAGAAATTGTGAAAAACAGTCTGGGGGAGCAGTACCCCACTGTATGTGTGTCAGTGAGAGGAGCCATGGCATTGCAGTCCACAGGCTCTGGAAAACTGCATGAAAAGGTGCCCAATACCCTTGTCACAGAAAAGGCAACAAGATGAAGTTCAAAAGGAAGGCGAAACAAGTTTAAGTTACTGCCAGATAATATGAATCCTAAGCACATTTTGCCATGTGTGACAAAGATTAAAGCCTTGTTTAATACAGCAGACCAAATATTTAGGGAAGATAAATTTGTGTTCCTGACATGAAATGTTCAGCAGAGATTTAGGAAGGTGACATTCTTCTGTGCAGTTGGGATGGGAATGGCAGGTAGACAAGAGAGGAGATGCAGCCAGTCTCAAGAATCTGGTGCTCACACACACTTTTGTGTGATCAGCCTTTATTATTGAAATGTCCAGATGCATCACAGTATAAGGCAGCCCAGACTGCAGCAAGTCAAAAAAAAAAAAAAAAAGAAAATTGTCCCTGAGCATGTTAAAAAGGCAGCTCCTCTGTCTTGGGCAGTCCCTGCTCAGAGTGCTCTGCTCTAGCACTGCTGTGGATTTGTCCTTGCTCTACAGGCAGTTTGGAGCACTGTCAGGTATCAGATACTGGCTAGACCCTGAAGGACTGTTTTAAATCTCACTGAAACTGGGTGAAGTAAATTTCTGATAGGGACCATCTGCCCATAAAAGAGCTGAAGAAACCATGCCATTGAGCAGGTTTCCACTGAATAATAACTAACATTTATTTTTGAGTAATTTTTAAATTTTTAGTGCAAGTTTCAATCCTTATCAACACTGAGAACTTGGGTTAAAAAAATGCAATTGAAACTTCAAAGGTGGATACATATTACTATCTCACTTGTTACTTACTAAATCCGGGGTAGTGAGGGGTCCTAAGTTGGTCCAGAAGGAGCTATGCTTGCCTTGCATGACTTGTTTGTCTAACAGTAGACATTCCCAGTAGAACATGCTCGGACACAAGCATTTTGATTAAGAGGGGCAGTAGATCTTTGGTCTTGACTCGTGTCCCATGGGCCATGGGACTATGGGACAATGTGCCATTGACCATGATTTCTTTTTAGGATGACACTGGCTTCATAACTCAGATGTTCCTAGGATGTAGTGCTTTTTCCCTTTTTTTCCTCCACCCTAAATTCACAATGAACTATGCAACAATTTGCCCTGCTTCAGCTTCAAGTTCTCCTTGGCTTGATTTCTCTGCTCACTGATCCTAAGGCTGTGGGTCTCACGCAGGACCAGAGGCAATAAAGTCAGGCCAGTGGAGCAGCAGTGAGGACCTACGGATTTTCAGATGGACTCCACTATATGCAAAACCCTAAACTTCTGGCAGAGATTGAGGATAATAACAATATTAAATAGCAGAGTCCTATTAAATGTAACAGTGAAAATGGGACATAATATTTAAAACCAGCAGTGCTGTGCATGGAGAAAAAAACAAGAATCATTGGTTTTCCTTTATTGTAATAATTCAATTAGAATAATATGAATTGTTTGTTTACTCTGGAAAAAAAATTAGGTTTCTCTTTAGTTCCTCTTGTACTTAAGCCAAAGGTATCACTCACGCATCCAAACAGTCTCTTCGTTACCTGAGAGGAATATTCTTAATTTCACGCTAATCCTTTGGCCTTCCCTGGGATATAAAACAGAGGAAAGAGAATGTGCTTGGCATATTATAAAGCCTAGCAACCAGTATTTCTCATCTTACTAAACACAGGCAAAAGATGAAACTTTCAACCTCATATTTTCCAGGTTCTGAGGAAGGATTTCCCACTGGTCTGCAGTGGATCATCTCCAAGAACTCAACAAGAACTTCTCTGGTTTGCAGTCTACAAGGAAATATCCCTCAATACCACATACCAAACTATATTCCCATACCAGAGGAGTGGAGCTGTCACTGGCTGCTTCTCTTTTTTGTTTTTTTATGATGATACAAACCAGACGCAAGAATTCCCTCATTACCTAATTTTTCCATTGCAGGGGACAAAAGTTCCTACCAGTCATTTTCCACAGGGGTTTACTTTCACTGTACAGTAACTTCTCAGTTACACATGAAGAGCCACGATAGGTGTTGCTGGAAAAAGGAAGAGGCTTGGACTTTCAGTCTTACATTTTCTCATTTGTGGTGGGATCTCTTGTTCCTTGACAGCCTTGTTTAGATTGTGATTAGTTTGAAAGCAAGGAAAAGAGAGAAAATGCTGACATCTACCAGATACACTCACTCCCAGATGCTTCCATTGGTATTGTAGAAGCATCAACAGTACTCACTGGTGTAGAGAATTGCTCTGCTTCCCTGAGGTTACTACAAGGACACCTTGCCACCACAAATGGAAGTTTACCTGTGAAGGTTGTAACCTCGCTCTTTTGGCAGAACAAGGCACAGACACCTCTCATCGAGCCACTTTGCTCAAAAAGCCATGGCAATTTTATTCCTTCAAGCCTAGCTCTTTCAGAAAGGATGAGAAGTCTTCAGGGTTCCTCTGCAGAGATGTAACACGCTACTGAGTGTGACACAGTCCCAGCTGGACTGACATTGTTTAGAGAAGAAGAAGAAAACATAAGCTAGGTGGTGAAGCTTTGGTGCCAGCAACTTGCATGTGGTCACCACAAGGGCGATTGATGGATTGCTTTGCAGCCTGTAAACTACGAATGCAAGTGAACCTCAACTGCCCACATGGAAACACATCTGCTCACCAAGTCATCAGTGGAGCAGGTGGGCTGTGCTGTTGCTAAAGCTGTGTCTGCAGGCAGGGTCTGCTGGCCTCAGTGGTGCAGGCTTAACTTAAGTGTTGCTTGGGTATTGCTCAAGCATATTGAGCTAGCTTGTCCTTGCAACTCAGTGGAGCACACTAGAGGTCCCACACTGACGTTTCCCCAGGAACAGAAGTGGTCTCAGAGTGCTGATGGTATGCTCTGCTTGAGAAAAGCAGGGTTATAAATGCAAGCACATCCACTTCTAAACGAGGCTGGACTATTTTCAATATTTGTGCTGTAAACAGTGCTGCGTGAATGTAGGGACATGCCAGCTCAGGACAACAGCAGCTCAGATACCTCTACAGGTTGTCTCCATGCAGGGTAGGAATATCCACAAGCTTGATAATACTTACATACTGGTAAAAAAAGCTCAACTGATATGGGAGAAAGAGAAGAAAGAATTATAGCTTAAATTTTACTGAAAAGATGTCTTTGATGAAGACTGGAGAATTAGTAGAAGGGTACAAGATTCTTTCCATTCATGCTTTATTACTTGCTCTGTTGTTTAAAAAGCCTAGGCCACTTTAGTTGTAAGATGTCAACCCCCTGATGGAGGGACACAAGCCAGGAACCTCAGAATGAGGGCATCCAAAGTGGATAGTGATCTACAAAACCTTGGATAGAAATCATTCCTTCAAAATAACAACCATTACTTTAGATAGATGCCTCCTTAAACATTGATGCAGGTATTTTCATTGGTTCTCATTTAAATTTAGTGTTTGAGAAATTTAGCAAATCATGGACTCACTTTTTTTTATCTAGGAATGCAGAGATAATGCTATTTTTCATAGAGATTGGAGGACAATCCTACTAAACTTGCAAATCTACTGGTTTCTCAGGTGAAAAAGACATTTCTTCTGTGCAGAGCACTCAGGAATTGCAATGGAGTGTGATTTAGGAACTCAAGTTTTTCAGTATGGTGGCACCAGAATGCAGTGTTTTTCTACATTAAAAACTTGAATAGACTGTGTTTCCTGTTTCAAGGAAACTTCAAAAGTTTGTGTTTCCTGTGTCAGAAGGAAAAAAACAACCCCAAAATCTAGCCTTTTAGATTTGGTATTTTTTGGTTTTGGCTCTTCAGTTCCAGTAAGTGATGTTGAAGATTTACTCCCAGAACTTGTAATGTTGATCTGATCTTCTGACCTCCAAGCTACAGTGCTGAACATATCCTGGAAACTGCCATAAGAAATACCTCATAGTCAATACAGCTAAGAAAGGATCCTTTTGTAGCAGGAATCTTTTTTTGTAAGCTGTATGCTCTTCTCCATTTTTCCTGTCCCCTGTGGGTGGTCAGAGCTGGAAGTAAAACATTAAAAAAAAAAAAATCAAACCATTTCAAATGCAAGGAATTTTAAGTTCACAGACTGTGGCTCATTGTCAGTAACAATTTCCTCTGGAATAGTGAAAAGAGGTTTTTTTCTTTCTTAGTAAAAGCGCCTCTTCTCTATCTACATTTTTGGCTGCTATGCTGGAGAGATGTACCCCACTGAACAGTTCAGAAAAGTAAGGTTTTTTTAAAAGTTGGCTAAAATCTGTAGCTTAAGGAAAAATTGCCTTCCTCCTTCTCCATCCTAATACCCAATTTTTTTTCCCCAAATAACTTTTTTTTTTTTTTTTCTGAAAATGAAGCCCCAAAGTTGTTCCATTAAAAAAAGGACATTTTCTAAAATTCAGTTCTAGGATACATTTATTTTTTCTTGCAAACAGAGGTTAGGAGATTCCTGCAAGCAGAACATTTGGAACAACAACATTCTTCAAACTTCTGTTTAGAAAAAAATGTAAATTCTAATCAGTCATTATCCACTGTTAATGGAGTAAGAGCTGCCACCTGCTTCCTAAACCCAGTACTGTTTCACAATAATTCCTGAGAATGTACTGGTTAGGGAAAACAGCAAGGCCATTAACTCGGAGCAGCAGAGAGAGCTGGTTAATTATGTGTGTCCATTTTAACTAAAAGAACCAAGGGAGGATGGGAACTTGTTGTAGTTAGACTTGAGGAAAAGTCTTTTATTCCTAAAATAAACATGTATTGCTCACTGAAAACCACAGTGGACAAAAGTTTCCAAATGATGTTCCGCATCAGGACTTCATCAGAACAGTCTCGCTCTGCCCTGTCTTGGGACAGGGTGTTAATGGCACCTGGTTTCAGAAACCTTCCTAAGACAAGCCAGCCCTGTAATGGGAAAGAGCCCATCTTCCAGGAGAAAACACAAGACTAGCAAAGACAGTTCTCCTCTGCACAGAAAACTGTGTGGTGCAAGAGACTTCTGGGAATCAGGCACAAATCAAACTCCAGAGAGCCTTGTCCTGAGAAGCAATGTTTAAGGCTAGAGAGCATGACTTTTTCAAGCAGGTCCTCAGGATTATGCTGACCTTTCATTAATTCCTATTCGAGGGGGTGTACACAAATACTGGGGATGTCATGCTTGGTCTGGCCTTGAGCATCAAGACCACAGTCCTGCCCATCTGTTGCACAAAGGCAGGCCTTAAAAGAAGCAGCTGCAAAGGAGCTGGAGTCTTTTCACCCTTCAGCTGAAAGAGAAAAATCCTGAGGAAGTAGAAAACTAAATGTCAATAAATTTAGAAAAGTAAACCCTGGATATTATGTCCTTGTTTCTGTATATTGTCATCTATGACTTGCCATTGACAGAAAAAAGTAGATTTGAAACTCATCTTTTGATTATGATTTATTGAATTATATTGAATTTATTGTGTTCTCTGCAGGAAGCTGGCATGCCTAATGTATATTTTTTTTCAAGTGTGGTGAATCAATACACACATTCAATTAAACACCCTGAAAATATGCCTATTAGGTATATTTAACTTGTGGGTGGTACTTCTACTTGAAAAATACAAACCTATCTCTACTTCACCTACCTCCCTAAATATGTCCCAGAAATTATTATTGCTATTATCTTTTTTTTTTTTTTTTTTAATCTGAGGAAACATGGCCCATATTAACCAGTGTGGCTGAACATGCAGATATGTTTCCTATTTCCTTCCTCGTCATTATCTTACTTTAGTGAGCTCAGAAATATGCCCACCAGAAATAAAGAGGTCTCAGCTGCAAGCAGCTGGCTCTCTACTGCTGCAGGAAGTCCCAGGCCAGGGCTGAGAAACTGTGTGTAAGAATGGGCCAACTGCTTCTCCTCTTGCCTTTGTAACATGCTACCATTCTGTGTGTGGGCTTCGATTCATGCACCCTATTGGAGGCAGTCCTAGGAATTTTTCAGCAGCTTTAGATAATTAAAAATGAATAATGCCTTCAGCACAATAACCCTTGTGCTAATTGCTGGGATATTAAGCTACATTCCTTTCACTTTGCCCTTACACTTAGAGATTCTTGCATTAACACTGTAGTGGTACTGTGGAAGCAGTCAGGGTGAAAAATTGAAAAGTTAAGGCGTGTCGCTACAAGGAAGAGCATTTGTTATTTGGTTGCATGTGAAAGGCAGTGGGGCACACCAGTTAACAAATTGCTTGGCTTTTTCTGGTAAAATGATGGCCTTGTGTCAATTAACAATGATAATAGGAAGCCTACAGACCAAAGTGTTAATCCTGCTTTGTCACTAGGATGAACAGGGCAAGCTGGATCTTTCAGCTCTGGTCTCTCACCAAGATGTCCTTGTATATCAGTGCTCTGCTTTGCAGCACTCCGTGAGGTAGCCAAGTCAAGATCAAAAAGGAGAAAGGCCTTCCACGATGAAGTGAAAACCACAGATTTTAGGTCTCAGTCAAAGTCAGGAGGGAATTTTAAAGCCTTTCCATATAGCTTTGGCACGGCAGTAACAGAGCTGGCAAAACACGCTCAAAACTCAAAGTGGTGGGGACCTTGGGAATTGCTTATTATACATGATCAAGTTTCAATATCAAATTCATACGGATTATAAAAATAATATAAATCTACGCTATTTTATATGATCATCAGTAACATGTAAAAGAGAGTTCTGAATGGAGCAAGATAATCTTTTTGTTTGCACAAGAAATAAAGGATGATTTCAATCATCAGGAACATGTGACAGGAGGAAGTTATGGAGGGCTTGCCTTGTCAAGGATGGAAAGAAGACAGGCTTCAAAGCACATGGACAGAGAGACATTGAGGGTAGCTGCTCTCAGCAACAAATGAAATTTTGAACCTTACGTGAACAGGGATGGTAAGCAGAAACTAAGACTATTTGTATTAGCATGCTGCACAAAGATTGAAGGGAAACAGAAAGGTCAAGAAGAAGAGTAGGTGCAATAAAGGCTTTTGTTCATCAGTGTAGGAAATATTCTGCATGTTCATAGAGTGGGCCCTACCTGAAACATGTATTTCCTCTGAAGGGAAGTTCTACTCCAGCACATCTGGAACTGATTTCTAGGAGAAGCCAGAGGCGGTTTGCTGCACTCCTATATGAGATGCACCTGTGAGAGGCCCACGAATCACCTTAATAAAAGTGAGCGTAAAAAGGGTCATGGGCTTATGCAGTGGGGAGCCCATGTGGAGGGCTTGTGTATGCTGGTGTTACTGCACTTTATCTGAGCCCTTCTGGTCCAGCATGTATCCTCAACCACCTCTCAACTGAGGCAGTGCATGCTCACTCACTCTCCCTGACTAAAGCTCAAGCCCTGGGGACCTCCCCAGGTGTGCTGTGGGTTTGGGGCAGACAGACAGCTTGGCTGGTGTGTGAGCACTTCAGCTCTTCCTGAGAGGATTTTGGTGGTGCTGTGTGGCCAAGTGAAGCCACAACTTTTTGTCAGCAGCAAAGTTTGTTTCACATTATGGGCCACTGTCAGGTTCTGCACAGAATGGGGAGAGAGAGGGACCTCACAGGAAGGGGGAGTTTGTATGCCTCCTGTTCATCCTCCATCAGTCCAGGAGAGTGCTGAGTTGGGGATGGCAGCCAGAGCCACTACAGGTTTCACAAATTATTTTAAACTTATTGCTGCCAACATCTATTCTCAGTGTTCTTAGTTTACTGGACTTTGAATCAGGCTCTGATTTTCTTCACCCTTACTATCTTACCCATGCCATCAAAGTCATCTTCCTTCCAAGCCACTGATGTTTTTATTTAGTATTTCCCTTCCTGCCCTGTGCCATGGCTGCAGCCTAGCAGATGAGTGCCTGAGGTGGGGAGGATGCTGACTAGCTATGGAGAAGTGGCTCTGGTCAGCAGCTTGGAGAGGGGGAGTGGGGAACAGCATGTGCTCTGAAGTGTGCACTGCAGAATTGCAAAAGAGAACAAGCAATTAGCAACACACACTGAGAATGGAATGAGAAGGAGGGTAAGATTAAGCCTTTTTTATTTATTTTTTTTTCCAGTTCATTAGCTGGACAATGTTGCCATCAGCTCAATAGTAGGTAGAAGAAATATTAGATATCTATGAAAAGACATGAGAATGAACTGAAAAAGACTCAGGGAGGCTCATTTTCTCACTGGCTTTGACTGCCACTGTACATTCTCACTGGAAGGTATTTCCATCCAGTTCAGTTCTTCTCAGGAGATGCTACGTAGCTTGAACAGGTTCAGCGAGACTTGACTTCTGCATTCCATCTGATCTTTACTGTGAAATGCTGCTCATTAACCCTGAGATTAGCCCAATTGGTTAGAGCATGGTGCTAATAACACCCAGGTTGTGGGGTTGATCTTCATATCAGCCATTCATTTAAACGCTGGACTTGATGACCCTTATGGGTTCCTTCCAGCTCAGAATATTCTGTGAAATCTCACAGTGCTTCCCCTTACTCAATATGCTCTCACTGAATGGGTCCCATTCAGAACTCCTAGGTGGGGAAGAGGAAGTGCAGCCAGCAGGCCTAGTGCTGACAACTACCTAGTAAGTTTTTTTGGATGATGTCTCACTCACTGAGCATGTCATGGCGCTTGCTGGAAGCCACTGTGACTGCAGCTGCATGGTTGCTCCAGTGCTCAGGAGAAGAGGAATGTGGATTCCTGGGAAGATGCACCCACCTTAAGTGACAGCAAAGACATGGTGCTACATCTTGTAACCGGAGGCCTTTACTGTTCATTCTGGGCCAGCCACTTAGTCCAGGAAATATGCAGGTAAAGATTAATTCAGAAACCAGTACTGGTCTGGAGGTAATATAAAGGTGTCATATGCAATGGAGAATTTCTTTAGTCAGATTGATTCCCAAGATTATGTATTCAAATACTGCATCACTGAAGCAACCAGGGGCTACAAGTCTGTCTGTTCATGATATGCCAGACTGAAAATACATACAGTGAGCAAGAGTTCTGGCCCAAAGACAAGGAGGACAAAAACATCTTAGAGATTTGGTACTGGAGCAGACACATGTGAATGAGGAAATATTGTGATGCTGGATGGCCATCCCTTGTGCTGCATTAGCAGAACACAAGCACAGCATCAAGAGGTGCTAACTGCAGTGCTCATGTCCCCAAATCCCCAGAAAACCCTCCAGCGAGACAGGGTCAGGGCAGAACCAGGACCAGAGCTCAAGTTATCTTCACCTCAGCCCTCTGCTCTGGCCTGCCATTTGTCAAACTTGTTTTGATTTTCTGAAAAATCTGCTTGTACAGATCACACTGTACCATGTTGCCACACTGTCAAATAAAAATGGTTTATTGCTTTCATTTTTCCCTGTACTTCATGTGTATAAGCATGTGGGTGTTTTGCAGTAATTTCATAGACTAGCTCCTGGGGTTTTGTGGGGCACAGGCTGCCAAGCAGCACTCTAATCTTTGGTTCATGCCATTTGCAAGGGACTCGTGTGAGAATTTCCAGCCTCCCTCATATAAGTGTTAGCTAGCATATGCTTGTGGCTGTACACACTTCATGTGTAGGGCAGTTCCTTTGCACACACATCTCACAAAAGACAAACTAGCTTTTTCTTGCCCTGTCACACACTCACAGCCCTCCAGTGCTTTTGCAACCACAGACAGTTTTCTAGACAAAACCTCATCCAAGCCCTTCTAAGAGCCTCTATGCACCTTGATTTTTCTTTGGCTGAAAATAAATCTGCTGTGTTTGGAGTGTTTCCTCCCCACTCCATGTGATTCTGATTTCACTAATTAAAGTTAATCTGATAAAGGAACTGCGGAGAAGAATAAGAGCAGAAAGGCAAGCGAGCAAGGGTCACCCAGCATGCCACAGAGAGAGGGCTTTGTGGCCGGGGAGCTGTGCTGCTGCAGGGCATGGAGGGAAGCGGTGGGTTGAGCCGCTTCATCTGTTTGGCCCATGGGCTGGGGCTGAACTGCCGGCCACCCTGGCTGCCCGTCCTGACCTCCTCGCTGCCCTGCAGCAGAACCAACACTTGCAAGGTGGGATCTAATGAAAGGCATCAGGGAACTGAAGGAGAGCTTCTGCCTCCTATCATATTTACCCAGAACAAAACGTAGGCTGGCTTGGGGGATGAGTAATGGATAACAGAGCAGCTCCTCATGTCCAGGCCCCTAGCCTGGCCTGTGCCTTGAGGGCAGCACTGAATGAAATTCATTGTCACCTGATGGTTGCTGAAAGGAAACTCTTGAGATTTCAAGATAAAATGCTCCCTGTGTGGACAAAATGGTTCCTGAGGTAAGGGAGCACATTGTAGGAGCAGCGTGTGGAGATGAGTATCCCAGGGAGAGCAAAACTGCCGTTCACGGCTTTGCCATGCACAAAGCTACTTCCCTCCAACACTGTCAACTGGAAAAAGTACATTGGCACATAACAATCTAGCTCAGAGGGAAAGACATGTGACAAGGTGTCACATCTCTACCACTTGAAGCAGGCAAGGCCATGACATTTGACATTGAACTTCATTGTTCAGTATCTTCTCCAAAGACAAAGATCCTCACATCCAGCAGATTTACAGTGGAGGAGATCTTCAGAGAGAAACAGCCACTCAAATCACACACATGGATGTGTGGGTATCAGAGACTGACAACTGGAAAGCTAAGAAATGAGGTGAGCTCCCCTTCTTTTTTTTTGGAAATTATTTGGATGGTGTTTAGGAGCTGGAATTGATTTATAATGCAGTAAATCAATCCAAAGGCACCAGGGATTAACTTTATCCAGCTTCTGTCTGGGCAGCAAGCAACCATAGGTGAGGTAGAGCCGGGAGCAGAATGGCCTCTTGCCCTGCACATGCCAACAGGGATGTTTGTTGAACCTCTCTGCTGAGGCATGATATTCACATGCAGCTAGAGATTTACCACTTCTCTGCTTTCTTTAAATGGCTGGTACATGCATCGATTTCGACAGCACCCCTGCCCCACCTCTGCAAACTCCATTCATCGTTAACTTGTTTAAATTAAACACAAGCATGGACAGGATCAACAAGCAGCCGTCTGTTTTATTAGTGCTTCTACTTCAAATGTCAGTCTTAGTCCTTCCTTGCTGGACTCTGATCTTTCATGACAATTTGATTAACTTTACATTTCCTTTTATTGTTGAAGAAACATTTGGAAAATCTTAACATATCTTACTGGCTGGTTCTGAGACCAAGATGGTGATTACGTCCATGCTTAGCATCATCCATCAAAATCAGGCATCTGACAGGCCACCTGAAAAATATGTCCTTCCTAAGAAGTTCATGGGCCGTAAAATGGTTTCTACATGTGAATAATCGTAGGACACTCCTTTTTCTCTTAACAGCAATGCTTTCATTAGGAAATGCTTGAACATCTTCATTAGAAGGGTTTCTACTTTTTAGTCATTTGCCCAGGTAAGAGTACCTTCTCAGCTTCCACCAGCTAGAACTGGCATCTAGATATTTCAAAGAACCACATTCCTGCAAGGACTCCCTCATGGGAACATACTAATGAGGAACTGCCAGGACATGACAGATCCCAGGGAAAAGGATGGTGCATTTCAATTTAACAGAACAGCTCAGAACTCTTTTCCCATTCCTCATGCTCAAGCCAATCTTATAAGAGTTTCAAGCCTCTGGCATATCCTCATAGCTACATTACTGCTGGCCTCTGAGCTTCTGGATCTTGGCTCAGCCCCAGAGTGTCAAGACACCAGTGGAAAAGGGTGGAAGTGAGCCTATTTTTGTCTTTATGCTTCAAGGCCAGGATAAGAAATAGAAGCAATAAGAGGCTCATGGAAAAAAGCCTGGTCTCCTGGCATTTTTGACAAAGTTGATTACCTGTAGACGTTTAAATTCTTTCCCTGGCATCATTTTCAATAATTTGAAGGTGTAGATACTTGATCATTCTGAAAAGCCACACCAGTTGATAGTATTTGTGAGAGCACTGAGATGAGTTCTTCTTCAGCAAATACTCAGATACCAGAGTTCAGCTGATGCCTTTAGGCCACGACAAATCTACACCATGCCTGTGCAGCCACTCATTTGCCTGTTCAGTAAGAACTAAAATCATTGTTAACATACTATAGTCACCCAAGAACACATCTGAAAAACTCAGTCTTGAGTCCCAGTCTGTGATAGGAATTCTCAGGTCTCAAGCAGTACAAAGTACTGAGGGACTCTTGATAGTTGCTCTAAAAAGTTAAGCCTCATGTAAAATTTTGGGGTACATGTGTCTTACAGCTTAACAATCCCATTGCTTCTTATGTGATTTGCAGCTGCTGCTGAACACTGCAAAGTAATGATCCTCATACCAGGATCCCCTAATGGATAACTCTAATAATTTTATTCTGTTCTGTCATTTTCAGTCCCCAATGAAGCCGTGCTTCAATTCTCAGACATTTGTAATACTTCTCTACTGAGAAAAGATACAGTTTGGGACTTGGGAAACAAGTAGCTCTCTTCCCATTCAGGCTACAGAAGAAAACACTTCAAAAATGGAGGTTTTCCTTAATGAAGTCTCATTTGAATCTAGCAAAAACATCCAAAACAACAACAAACAATCTCATCTTCCATTCTCAGGCAAACTAATGCTTGCATCTGCTGAGAAATCATAAAATCACAGAGTGGTTTGGGTTAGAAGGGACCTTAAAGATCATCTACTTCCAACCCCCCTGCCCTGGGCAGGGATGCCACTCACTGGATGTCTGCCTGTTTTAGTAGAGAAGAGAAAGTGGAGAACAAGAAAAGGAGATAGAAGAAAATTAGGAGAAGCTGTAAAATGAGGGTTACTTGAATTTATAATAAAGTCTCAGCCTCTTTCTAACACTTCTGCAGCCCAAATCCCTGCAACAGAGAGGTCTAGACCTTTGAGAAGTACTTAGGTTCTTCATATTTCCAAATATCTGTACTTCTAATCTGCAACACACTACTAAACCTCTCCTCCAGGCCTTCAAGAAGCAAGCAAGCTGTTTATGCCAGCTTGATACCACAGCCATGCTAGAGCAAAAAAAGTCAGTGTGTAATCAAAGTTGGAATCTGACCCCTTATTATCAACTCTGCCTGCCTGAGTACCCATAAACCACAAGCATAATCCAGTGTCTTGCTCTCAGCGCAATGGGTGCTGGGAAGCATCCAGCCCCTGCTGTCCCAGGGAAGTGATAAAACCACATGTGCTAGTTAATGCACTGCCTCTTATAGGCTCATGCAGCAGGTGAGCAATTATCACTTGCAGCCCAGCTTAATGCTTTACAAGGTCTGAGAGCTGTTTCTAATTAGCCCCAGTATGCCATGGAAATTAACTCATTTGTGTCACCTTGGCTTGCAAGTAGGCTGTGAGGAACTGATGAAACAGCTGGAATTGAGCACAGGTGGCACCTCACCTCTCCTCCTGCTCCTTGGCACTCCTTGCACTGGATCCAGAGGGGCTATATTTGGTGGAAGAAAATACAGATGGAAAAAACCAGCTTGATCCATAACAAGGACCTGGGGGAGGGCTTGATCCATCCCCAGAGTCTTGTCTCCATAACATTTTTCCAGGCTCATTCTCTATGTCCCAAGAAACAGGCTTCCAAGCACTTCCCTTTGGATTATTTAGTAATCTCATGAGGCTTCTCAGCATTTGGCTTATAAAAGCTTCTCTTTGTAAAGAACTGTGTCATATGTGTGTTTTATCTGTGAGCCTTTTTTAATGAATGCTTTCAGACATTATGAGCCCATTTGGAGTCTGTTGCAAAGCCAGCATCATTCCATCAAGCTGGCCACCAGTGTCATTGCTGCCAGGCATTTTCTCTTAAAAGGATACTTTGACAGTTGATGTCAGGGCTAAAATTAGGTTAAATACTTGCAGGGATCCTTCTGCGGTCTCCTAATACAACTTCAGTGCCCATGAATGGTGCGCGTATCAAAGGAACTATGATCTTTTGGACAAAGACCGAAAGGATTGAGGAACTTGTGACTTATCTGAGCTTTAATATAAAGAGTCCTGAGTCGTATCAGCTCATCTCTCTGTTCTTCAGTTTTTTGCCTTCACAGGTTACAGTAATCATTTCTGGTGACATTATGGAGATAAAAACATTGTAATTGTACTTAATATCAATGTTTAGGAGATGTCTTAGTTGCAGCTATGTGCTGCTCATTTTCATCAAGAGTGAGGTGATATAAGATATAAGCTGATTGTGATGGCCTATCCATCCAAAACTGTCTGTTAACAACTGATTAAACTTTAGGAATAGTGTATCTGTGTATTTTATTTAGACCAAATATAAATTAAAAAGCCAAATTAAGCCTTCTTATGCAAGGATCCACTTCCATTGAAGAGCTCATTATAAAATGATTCTGTGTCCTGTACTCTGAATGTAACATTATCACTGCATGTAAGGGTAACCGTGGGGTCTGAGTTGTGGGCAGATGCCCAATGATTTAATCTGAATTTCCAGGATTGCTTGCCATTTGATTACTTTTTTTTTTTTTTTTTTTTCCCTGCAGGAGCAACGCATAGCTGCAGAGAACCCACTTCGTCCAGGCTTTAGTACTGACAGGGACCAAAATGCCACAGTAGCATCATGGAAGACTTTTCCCCATCACTGCAGCAATTGAATTAGCTGCAGTAATGACAGGCAGGGGCTTCTGAAAAATCTGGACCAGCAGGAAAGCTTTCGGCAGCAGAGAGCCAGACCCAGGGGGTGGCTCTGCACCAGGGAGAGGCTACACACCCAGGGAGGGGAATTTCCCAGAACTGGAAATGTCAAACTGCTTCACAAGGAGAATCAGGCCTGGGCCCAAACCCAAAATGTCAGGCCAAATCTGAACTGTCCCAAATTTGGATCTGGATGTGAAATCTGTGGCTTGGGACCATTTCTAATTTATATTTAAAAAGCTAATTGTCTCTTGCCATGGGTAGCTAAGTATCACAAGAATGGACATGGAAGCAGCAGGCTCAAATCTGTCAGGATTCCATTTTGCAGTAGTCAAAAAAACCCCTTCTTTCCTGGATGCAGGAAGTAGGCTTTGCTACATCTGCAAGCCAGAGAAAATCACTGGAAACTCTGGAGTGAATAATTACAAAATGTTTACAAAAAATAAATAAGAAGAATGTATGCATAAGTGAAGAATAACAAATGACATGTGGCCAAAACTCTGAACAGCTACTAAGCCTTGGGACTGGGATATGCAATTTTCACATCATTTGCAGCCTTGGGCAGTTCGAGAGGGTGGTTGGAAGATATTAGTATACAACGGCTGCTCAGTACCTGGTATTTATAGTAAATTTCCAGTGGCCAAGGAAACAGATCACAAAACCCCAGCCTGGCAAAGGATGGAAAATGGCCAGGATAGCCAGTTTTCTGGATATCCCTTGCCAAGAGAGAGGAGCTGGGCAATATGCTTGCCTACTTTAGGTTTGTCTGTGCACAAACCCTGATCCTGCTTTCATTGTGGTCCTTGGCTTGCTTCATGGATCTACATTATTTTCTTATTTTAGGTACATCTTCTGTGTCGTACTTTTTTTTTTCAAGGATTGATAAGTCTCATCTTCCAGTAGACATTACCTCCTTTCATGTATTTGCTCTCAGCCTACCTATACATCTCTGGAGGATGGGATCTGTCTTTCAGAGCCTGCAGGACTTCTGCTTTGGTTTTTTTTGCATTTTGCAGACAGCATCCAAAACCTGATCTCTGGGTTTCCTGGCCAGCTTGGGTTCCTCAGGGTTCCTTCTCACTTACCTTCAGGATCACAGCCCTCTCTTTGGGGGCTTATTTCTATCATGTAGAACCTCAGGCTTGTTTGATGATAATCCTGAGCAAGAAAGAAGTACAGAAACCACATGAGAGCGGAAGTGATCTCATTCTCCTGCTCTCAAAAGGAGATGTAAGAGAGATCAGCTGCTAGGTGCTATCAACATTATCTCGCTTTGGAAGCAACCTGTCCCCAGGAGAAGGAGTCCCTTAGTGATTTGGTCTTCCAAGGCTGAAGTCATGGGTACCCAGGAGTGATCAGAGCAGGCTAGAAGCTCTACCATCTCTCAAGGAGTGTAAGAAAAGTCATTCTTGCTCATTTTATGAGTTACAGGAAGGTGGTAAGTCTGCGGACCCCCATTCATCCTCAGTAGCTTCTACAGAATGACAATATTCCTGAGCACCTCTTGGCCCCTTCCAATAGATTACTGGGGATCAATTTTCCATTTACTGTCCCTATGAGAAATAAAAAACCGAGAGAGAAAGCCAATTTGGGAACTATCAAAGTGAGTAGCTGTGGCTTTTACAGAGCTGGCTTTATGAGAAGTTGTTTCCAGGTGAGTCTTAGCTGGCACAAGGGCTTGCCTGATATATAGCAAATCAGACTGTGCAGAGGGCTTGAGGCAATCAGATGGAAGCAGCATCCCACTTTCCCCTCATCTTAGTAAGTACTGGCACTCAGCTGAGCAACTTGGTGAGAATCTCCTGGGTGATTTAAAGCAATTACCTTCCGCTTATAAAAAATATATTATGCATGTATATGGAAAAGGGCTGTTGACAACAAATCAGACTGTAAAGCAGAACCATATCTGCCTGTGGAACTGGGCTACAGAAGATGATGCATTATGAATGACATAGCAGGGATTTCCTCCTTGTTACTGCACAGTAACAGGGTTCATTGCACACATAATTTACAATACTTAGGTAGGAAAGCATGCAGGATGTGGCAGCCACATAATACTCTTCACCTCCTCCAGACTCACAGCTGACTGCAACAGGGCAAAATTGCTACAAGCTGCATCTGCAAGTCAACAGAGTGGTTTTAATTGTGATACGACTGCAAGGCTGTTGGGCAAGAATTCAGTTTTAGCTAGAGATGGGCATGGTCTTGACTAGATACCCTGCAAAATTAAAGGCTGTTTTGATCTAGCATTTTCAGCCAGGTCATTTGAAAATCTTTTCTGATATTTAGACCCAGGATGAGATGCAAATACTTTCTCACTTCTCCTTCTATCCGAGTTCAGCAGACAAGCACACATACATACATACGCCCAAATGCACCCACAGGTGCAGCAGACTACACTGCAGTCCCCCTCCGTCACTGTAAGACTACAAAATGCCATTACTATCTCTGAGATGTCTTGCCAAGGCACCAGTGCTAACAGGGCTTCTCTGGTAACCACACTTTGGAACATGACCTACAGGAAGACCCACTCCAGTGTCATATCTGTGGTTGGGCTGAAATGGTTGAGATTCACTGTGCATTCTCAGGGCTGATGTCAGCAACACATGGGGCTGAAAGGGAAGCCACCCAGATGTCAGTCTCTTATCACGACTCATGGTTCAATGCATGCAGGACTGGATGCTGCTGAGGAGCAGGGTTCCTCTCTCCCTCTCTCTGAGGCAACTGAGCTCTAAAGAAGGTAATTTTTGAGGTCATGCTTGTTCTGATGGTTTGAAAATTTTGTGGGCTTTTTCACTGCTTGTACAAACTTTTAAATTTTCTTATTTTCTAGGTTTTTTTTAATCTATTTTTTTTCCACCTCCTTCAAATACCTTCTTTCTATTCAGAGAAACGTGAAGGTAGATTTCAGAACCAAAAAAAGGGCAGAATTGAAAGCCAAAAAGGAAAAAGTGCAATATCTCTTCAAGCACATACCTTGTGATTTCTCAGTTTTGTTCAAATAAAACCTGAAAGAAATAGCCTGTTATTACTGGAATTAATCATTAGGTTTTCAATGAAAGAAGTCTGTAAATGACACCATTTTCACCAAAAGTAATGAAAAAAAACAAAAAAAACCACAACAAAAAGCACAGCAAAGCACAAAAACCCTCCGAGATGAACAAGAGACCCCTTTTTAATCGAAGAAACCTTTAAAAATTTTCAGCTACTTCCATGAATAATGACTGACTCCTGCTTTTATCTGAAACCTGGACCTGGTTTTAGCTTGGCAGCTTTAAAGAAGACAGCAGAACATACTGATCTACAGCACGGGGTATGTAAGAGCATAGAGGGCAGGATGCAACAGCCAGGTTTCCCAGTTCTGGTGCTCACAACTACATGGATGATAAGGAACCTGATAATTACTGGCAGTGAAAAGACAGTGCATCTTTTACCTGTTTCATCCAACCCTATGGGCATGAAAACCTTCTGGTTTTTGTGGGAGAAAGATCCAAGGGCAAGAAATGAGGATGAAAGATCATTTTTGTCCCAGCAGAGGATTGCAAGGCTGCCTCAACAGCTTCTTCTGGATCACTCTTTGGGCTACCATGCTGTCACATCATCACAGTTTCTCTTCCATGTTTATTATTTGGTATCTTTTGACAAAATCAACCCATCCTGAGAAAAACTCTTTTCACTGTGTTCCTAAAGTTAGGATGTAAAATCCCATCCTCTTGGAAATCCATGGGAGTAATGCCACTAACTTTCTCTGGGCTAAGATCCAGCACATAGCCCTCAGTCTGAGAGCGTCTCCTGCTTCATGGAGAGGACTATATTGTCCCTGCAGGCATGTCCTGCTCCCAAAGCAATCCTGTTAGGTGAAAATCCCTCTTCTCTTGCTGGGCTGATTGTTTTCTGGTATTACATCATTTTCCAGTTTGTGTCAGCAACAAGGTGTCAAGTGACCCTTTTATTTCTAATCCCTCCAATACTCAGTTGTTTCTCTCAACTTTCCTTCCTTTTCCCTGCTGATGCTTTTGGCTCCTGTTGCAGCAGCACTTCACTGCCCTGTACATCCTGTGCATAAGTTGACTCAGGCAGGGTCCCAGCCACCTGGGGTCAGTAAATTGCTATATTTATCTAGCAGTATATGCAGGGCCAAACCCATTGATTGTGCCTGGATATTGATCAGTACTACCAATGGACTGGTATGAGAGAAGAATTCAGCACTGTCTCCTTTTACCTTTTGCTGTTTGCCTCTGCACTGTGCCTGCCTGCACAGCTGAAGCAGAAGTGCTGTGCCAGTTTTGCACCATAGCATGTCCAGGGACTTCATCTCATACCCTGTAGACAAGAGTTCACTGTCTCCCCAACTCTCCAGCAAGAGGAGAATTTAGAAGGGATTGCAGCATCATCCCTCAGGCATACCCAGATGCTCAGTATTAACATAGGCAGCACTGTGAGGATTTTTTCCCGCCACAGTCAGTTTCATTGTACAGGAAGAATATCTGGATGAAGTAGTGGTTTGGGTATCAATTTGCAGGTCTGAAGTATAACTCAAGTAATTCAGAGCAATAAGAAGAGCCACCTGTTGCAAAGTCAGTCGTTAGTTTTTTTATTAGCTCTTACTTCAGTGGCAAAAGCCACAACAAGATGCAATTTTGGGCACTTTTTATTGGGTGTACATCTGTGTATATAAACACTTAAGGCTAAAACCTCAATCTGAGCATCCTGAGTATCATAGCAGGCACTGAGATATGAGTCATAGGTGTGCATTTAGGTACAGTCTCTAACAAAAGAAGAAAATCAAGAAAAGACCAAACTGGGAATAAACCAAACTCATCTAATAATTAAAAAAAAAAATAAAAAATCAGTAACAAATCTCCATTCTTTTCAGCATTTTTCTGTAAGCTTATTTTATTCCTTTTATTCTGGCTGGGTGATGAAACTGAACTCCTCTCCTCACAGTTTAATGCAGTTCTCATGCCATGACTCTTGCTTGAGTCTCCAGCACTACTAAAGTTGTTTGTATCCAGCCCTGGTTTCATCTATGTTGAGAATAAAAGCAACATCAACAAAAGAAAAAGTGAAAAAACCAGAAATCTTTATTGTGTCTGTTGTCCCTTTTATGACAAAGATGTAAAACTGAGCCTAAACTAAGCTGATGATATTCGTTAAAATTTGGCTATAAATGGGCAATAACTTATCAATTAGAGAAGGTAAATGGGTGACTTATCTGACTTGGAAGGTCCACCTAACAAAAGAGGGCATTTAGTTATCTCAAAAAAAGAGGGAACTTAAACTGATCTGCTAAGAGTACTCAGGGGCCAGAAAGAGATGTTGACAAGGAACAAAATGCTTCAGAAACACTGAAAAAATACAATGCTGCCTGGATGAACAGCATGAACTATTAGCTGCAAATCATGCCTGTAAACATGTGTAAGAGGATCACTAAAGTTAGGATTTTCCTTATTCTCCCATTTGTTTAGAAAAAAGTCTAGTTTCATAGTGGTAGATGATTCAGCAACTCAACGCTGTAGCTTGAAGAAATCTGAAATATACTGATGAAAATACCAGGATAAATATTTCTCCAAGTACAAAAACCTGCAATCCTTGATAAATAACAGAGCATGATCCCAAGCTGTCTCCTAGATTGTCTGAGCAGAAGGTATTTCCTCACAAACCTCCAAGGTTTGTTTTCTGCTTCTAATCAATGTGAGTGCAGGCTCCTTGAGGCAGGGACTGCTCTTTGTTATCTTTAGCACCTCAGTGTGTCTCAGTCCAGTTCTGCCCTCTCCCAGGTGATGAGGGAAGTCAGTCACTTCAGTCCTAAAGTTACTTCTGTTCCTCATTGTTTCTCTACTGTATTATTCGCTTCTATATATGTCTAAAGGAAAGAAATGGAGGTTATAAGGAGGGGTAAGAAAGAGTCATCTGTCACAGTAAAGCTGTCCATCTGCACACGATCTCCCTCTTTTTTGCATCTCTGTACTATTTTGAGTCCCAAGTTTTGGCTTCGTACCATTCCAGGATCACCCTTATTCAGTCTTGCTTAGTAAATTTACTTCAAGATCTGGGAAAACTAAAAGAACTTGTGTCAGTTTCATCAACACCTTCTAAAAACAAAGGCAAATAGCAACACCAGAGGCTTGAGCTAAATATGTTTGACAGGTCATGCTTTTCCTCCCGGGCTTTAAAGTCCACCCAGCACTTACTATGCACAAAAATTGGATGGTTCTCTCCCCACCCTTTCAAAATGATTTAAGCCAAATGAAGGATGCCTGATTCCTAACCTGATGCAAACTCCAGAAAAATGCAAGGCCAATTTTGCTGTGTCACAAGCTGATCTTTCGCAGATGCTGAAAATCTAGGAAGTGCAATTATGGGAAAATTGCACTAAGGCAAACAAGTACATGCCAAGTTCTGCCATTCTCCATTACTCACCTGAGCCCCTTGATTGTGACAGACAACGCACCATCTGTATGTGCTTTTTCAGAGGGGGAAAAAACGAATCCCAAGAGCAATTCCTGAATGGAGGAGTGGGAGAAGTGGGGGAGGCTCCCAGGTGGAGCGTGCACCTGAGAGCCACTGCAAAGCCATGACAGTGTCCAAGAGCTGTGCTAGCTCAGAAGCTGTGGTTAGTGGAGATCTTCTCCAGGCTCAGGGCAACCTCAGTATTACCACATGGTAGTTGCCATTGCGTTTGGCCATCAGGGGATTCTCCAAATCCCTGAACAGTGGCTCTCCTGAGCGTGCAATGTGAAGCTCCGTTTTCATGAGAACAAATTTTCTGGGCACTTGAAGATATCAGATGCTTCCAGCCCCTGCTTGGACCGGAAATATCTCATGACCTTCTCTTCTCAGAAAAAATTAGTCATATTCTGGTAATGCTGTTTCCTAACCAGGCTGGATCCCACTATTCCTGGGGTATCAAAACACAGAAAAGAAGAAAGCAAATGAGGAAATAACACAAAAGGGCAGAGAAATAAACGAGTTAGTCATGCTCATTGAACCTCAGAGATCACTCTATTTTGTTTTCAGTTGAACCCCAGGTTAAGGTGCTGTGTTTTTTTGAACCAAAACGGGGCAATAATTCTCTGTAGAGTGCCCCACATTTCAGAGGCAGGATGTCTCTCGCAGGTCCCACTGCTGCTCTGCTCCTGTCCTGCTACACATTTCCTCTGTGATCTTGTTCAAGCTATCTGTTGCCCCTTGTTATAGGTCTCCATTTTAGAAAGGGGTTGAATAGCTTCCCTTCCCTTTTGGGATAAACACCCAAAAGACCCCACAGGGCAAGAACAGGAGCTGAACAGACGAGATTAAAAAATAACTGCACTGGTTCCTGAAGGCTTGTCTATACTACTGGGTTCCCAAGGGAAATTGTCTTCCTGGAAAAGCACAGTGTGGGGGCAGAGAGGTCACTGTCTCCATGATACTTTCAGGCACGTGGTGCTCTTGGGGAGGGTCCTGTGCAGGGCTAAGGGCTGGACTCCATGTTTCTTGTGGGTCCTTTCCAACTCAGCATATTTTGTGATTCTGTGAGGTTTCACTGGGCGCTGGCTGCCATATTACAAAGGGGTCATCTGCAGGGAAACTTTACCCACTCCACAGGACTCTGTAGACAAGTGGGTTTGTGTCCTTTCAAAGCACACATATACAGTTTCAATACTTTGTGGATGTTGTAATTTCTATCAGCACATTATCACTACAGCAGTTGACAGTTATCAAAGTGAATGCCTCAGAGGGGGCAACTGAAGATCAAGGAACAGGTTTTTATCATTATTACTATTTATTTTGGTGGTAGTTGGAGCAACGATTGCAATAAAACTGAAGGGAAATGCTGATGATTTGATGAAAAACTCCCTAAAGCTGGGAGTAGCCATTTCAGGTGGATGTATCACCTTCCTCCGTGGCACTAAACTAACTACCATGAAAGAAGGAGAATTTTTGGTGCAAACTCCGTCCTAGAGAGGGCAGGGAGGTTCTGCTCCACTCTGCCACTGGAGGGAAACCCAGCTCCCCGTGCTGGCACCTGGCCTGGCCTGCCGATTGCCCCAGTGCCATGTGTCCCTCCAATGCCATGCATTCATCCAGTGCCAGATTCCCTCCAGTGCCACATGTCCCTCTGGTGTGGGTCATGCTGTGGGCACTGTGCAGGGCCCACACTGAGCAGGTATCCCATGCACTGCTCAGGTGTCTTCCTGCGTGGGGCTCTGCTGCAACCCATGCCTGCTAGAGGTGATTCTTGCCCTTTCTGGTAAGCAAGAGCCCCGAGGGCAAAGATGAAATGAGGGCTAAGGAAGGTCAAGCACTGCCTGCAAGCACAAGCAATTTTTATTCAGCTTTGTCTGTGTCCTCTCACGCTGTCTTTTCTCAAGTATTTCAGCAAGCACATTTGCTAGCAGGAATGTTGGCAGATCAGCAGCATTTAGAGAATATCCTGGGCTAGTCCCAGCTGTGTTGTAAAGTGGGGAGGTGCTGGGTGTGCGGAAAAGAAGCTGTATAACCATATGTCATGTGCCTCAACACATTTGGGTGGTGCCTGTGGAGCAGAGGGCAGGGTGGGAGACCAGCCATCCCAAGACCCTGCATAAATCCACTTATAAACTGACAGAAGGTGAATTCTGGTTATGTGAGCAGGAGAAATCACAAAGCAGAAGCACCAGTGCTGGAGAGCTGTGCTCACCAAGTGGGGAAAGAGGAGCTCCTCGAATGCCAGGATGGAACAGGAGTGCGGTTGGGTGCAGCCTAGCAGCACGGCTTACAGGGGAGTCAGTGGTGTATCCAAAGTTAAAAAGAGTCACCCTACATGCATCCCATGCTAAATGTATGTGAAAAGGAGACTTTGTCACACAAGTAATTATTTTCTGATGAAAACCCTAGAAAAATAGATAGTTTTGGTTTTAGCGTTACTGGGATCAGCACAGTAGAGCTTAAGGGTCATGACTGTGGAGAAAGCCTCCTTGTGCTCTGCACTGTGCCCATACTTTCAGCTGGATGAGGCTCTTGAACACATCTGAGATCCTCTCTGTAACTATGGATTTGTTCTGGCTCTAATCAGGACTTGGGAATGGGAAAGAGAATAAAGCAGGAAACAAAACTCACACTAGTTCCCTTGTTTCCGAATGAGATTTTTACACTCTGCTGTTCCTATTGGAACATATGTCTTGACTGTACATAATCAACCTTTAATGTGCCTTTACTCAATACACAGGGGACAAAAATTGTTGGATGGTAGAGGCTGCAGACTAGAAGAACACAAGAAGTCAACTCATGGCAATGCTTTGAGGGTTTTATACTGTTTTGGGACTGGAGAAATCATATTGGCTGTCTCTCACCCCAGGGGGGTCTTGCAATCGCTTCTAATGCTTGTGAAAGGTGATGAGGAGTCAGGGACTTCTGAGTGTGTAATGGAAAGCTGGAGTAGATGAGCTCCTCAGAAGGATCCTCCATCCTGTTACATGTGTGTCCAAAACAGTGCAGACAGTGGAACATTTTTGAGGTTGAATTGGCTTTTGATGTGCTCAAAAGTCTAAAGACAGCCTCCTAGAGACTGTATCTGAGCTGGTGGATGTGTTTGAGTGAGGAATCATATAGATCAATTCATTAAGGCTGCTGCAGAAAGCCAAAGATTCACCTGAACTGCTCCAAACTCAGCTTTGGATGAACATTAGCACTTCTGCCCTCTTTGTCTGACTTCCAGTTCTGGCTGATGGCTACCTGGAATGTGAAGGGACACATTAGGTCCTTACTTCTCCTCAAATCACTTCACACTCAGCTACTCATTAGGATTGCTCCCGGACAGGACAATAAAACCTGTGGGTTTGTAGGACCAACTGCAATATAGTAGGAGGCAAACCTTGTATGCTGGAAGTGTTGAGTCACACTGTCTTATCTCTTCACCAGTTTTAGTAATGCCTCTGGAGCTTCTCCAAACTGATCATGCAGGGACTGTTCTCAGGCACTGGAGAGCCCAGTACCCAGAGCCCTTGGCAGCCCACGTAGGGGGAACAGGAAAGGAAGTACAGCAGGGCAGTTTGGCCCACAAGCCCTGTTTGGAGAGGGCAGAGTTCCCAATTTCTGCTCCTAGAATGCAGCCTCATAGAAGGTCACTGTATAAACTTTTGCCATGGGTAACCTACTGTGTTCCTATGCAGTGTAAATACCTCTTTGTAAGGGCAGGACCACAATTTCTTGCACTGAGTTGAAACTTGCTGGGGTTCTAAGAAAACATACGGGAGTTGTTTGAGCTGGATCATCTCAGATCTTGTGGCAACCCTTAATGACAGTGCAGAGTTGGAATGGCACCTGTGGAGTGGCTTTTCAAATAGCTCAGGAGGTGTTCATCCACTCTCTGTCAGCTACTGAAGGCACAGCAGCTCTTCTTGCACCACAAAGGTTTTGTTTGAAGGTAGTTTTATCTGAGGCAAGAGTAAGTCCTACCCTCCTGCACTGCTGAAAACCCTGGGCTGAACCTGGTGACTCAATGCATCATCAGCATAAGAGAAGTCTGGCCAGGAGGGTGAAAAAAGTTGCTGTGATACTTTTTCTCCAACCTAGCATCCACTCTGAGAAGCAGTTTGTAATCTGAGGCTTTATATTTTATTCTGAATGCCTTTGCAAGTAGAACCTGAACTTTTCTGCTCTGTCTTTAGACACCTACACTGGAGACATTTTAGAGTTGTCTTCCAATCAGTGGGGGGAAAAGAAGCAAAATATTTTTCATTGATTTAGGAGTTCTATCTCTATGGGATGCATTACACTCTGGAAACATCTGTTTCTCTCCAGTTAGAGACACCTTAGGGAGGACAGCCAGGCAGTGCCAGCCTAAATATCAACATGGTAAGAGTCTAAAGACAGAGAAGGCAATCTACAGTTGATGTTTCATGTCCAGCACTTGACTGGGCCATGCCCTGGTATCTTTCATGAGCCATTCCCTGGCATGGTGACAGCTACCTTGTGAATAGGGCTCTAGTCAGAGGTCTTTCACCCTGTAGTCTTGCAGACTGCAGCTTCTTGAATAGAGGTAAAGCCACAGGTAAGAAGCTGTATTTCAAGGGAAGGGAATAGGACAATAGCGGAGCAGCCATGAAGAATAGGGCTAGTTTAATGTTCCCTTTATTGCTTCCAAAGTAGCATGAGATAATGCTCTGATTTGCTGAAGGCTACCTAACATTGTGCATTTTAATAGGTGTCTAGAAAGGACATTTCTTCTCAGGTGTGCAGGCAGCAAAATTTGTGAACCTTAGCAGTGAAGCCATTTTCATCTATTTGCTATACTCAGCCAGAGCATGGGAATGTCATTGTATGTGGGTGCTCAGTGGCCAGTTCTGATGGCTCCAGGGCTGTGCCAGTTTTCACTAGAGTAGAGAAATGAGAGCTCCCTCCAGCACCTCCTTTCTCTAAAGGTTTGCCTTTCCTCAATTCCACTCCTGTGTGAAGTATGTAACATTGCCAGACGTTTCTGTGGCAAGTGGGGCAATTTTCTGTCACAGAAGAGGTTTTAGAGCAGGAATGGATACTTTGAATTCAGTTGCTGTTCATTTTGGCTGCTTAAGTTACCTGTTTCTAGATATTCTATAAATCTTGTTCACCTGGGGATATTAGTGCTCTCACGATATTATCTGTATGATAGAAAAGAGATACAAGACAAAAACTTTTATTGCCTTTTTTTTTTCTTTTTTTAAATTGCAATGAATTTATGGATTATTGGGAAAAATTTGAGTACTTGAACTGGTTGAAATTTCTGTTCTCGGATAGATGCTTACCTCTTTAGGAATGCCTGCAGAGTCTGTAAAAGCTCTTAGATGTTAACCCAGACTTCTGCATAGGGCAGCAGCAGTGCCTCCATTCCGAGCAGAGTGTGGGCATGGTGCAGCCGTGGCACCGCACTGTGGGTGTTCCTGCAGGTGGGAGTCTGGATGTTAGCGGTACCACTTTGTACTGGCAGCCAAGCAGGTTTTCTCTGGTGAGGGAAGAGTAGGAGTTTTAGGAAGTTGAGGATCTTTGAGAAAATGAGAAACTCTCATTTCAGGAATGAGCATGGACATAACTCATGTGTGCTGGTTAATTATTTGAGTCCCGTTTTCTCTGTTCTTACAATATTTTAGACCTGATCTTGCAGGACTCCTGCATCCTGAACTGTAAAGTCATAAATACTCTTTCTGAAGTTCCTGGCTGTCCTCTGATGGATGCCTCTATGGAAAGGAAGGGAAGAAGAAAGCATGTGGCTTTGGGTGTAGCCAGAGCACATACAGTGTGATGTGCCTGGGTAGACCAAAGCACGGCATTATGAGGGGCAATACAGCCTTCATCATGCCAGGAGACACCTGGGTTACCCCTGTGGACAGGAGGTGGGAAATTACATGCTCTGCTCACCACTGCTCCCTTCACAGTCCTCAAAGGCTGGGCAAGCATAGGCAACAGGGTCACACATGTCTAATGAATTTTAGATGAAGAACCATCTGGACCAAGTCCTTCTTTATCAAGCCTGAGGGTATTTATTGAGCTGATTTGCATGCATCCCATAAATGTAGAAAATGAACCTCCACTACCAAAAAGTATTTTTGCTTAAAACTTGACACTGAGTGACAGGGAAGAGAAAAAAATGAGTATATATGTAACTTCCTCCCTCCAGTCTAAAAATTGCACTGGCAAGCGTACAGTTGGCAAGAGACAGCAACGGATGTGACTATCTTTTTGCATTCCCATAAATTTAGTATGATTGATCTAATTCAGGACTTTACAAGCAGTGCCCTTGTTTGCGTCAGATCTCAATATACCACCTCATGCTTCTTTCCATTCCCAGCTGTGCTCCTTCAGTGTATGCGCTATCTTCCTTTTACCCCGCTCTCCTTGAGCCATCCTGAATCATTCACCTGGCAAGACAACATGAGGAAAATATTCACTGTCTTTATAGCTGCTTTTTCGTGCAAGCTGGTATGTAGAAAGGATGAAGAGACCTGGCCAAGGACCAGAGTACCCTCCACGGAGCACCAGTAAATGTGCCATGAACCACTGGCATCATCAATCCAGAACCCAGTCCTGGCCATTAGTGAATTTAGGAGTATTAGGTAAAAGATGCTTTGCCATTAGTTTTAGATTCAAACAGAGAGGAGAGAATTAAGTGCTCTAAGACTGTACATCCCTTGGCAGTTTCAGGAATGACATCTGATGGCTGTAATTTCCAGACTGGTTGGATATGCTTCCTTACAAACAGAAAGACCTCTGTGACAGAGGTTCCCACGTTGCTGTGGGTGTAACCCACCAGGGGCTTGGAGCTATTAAAGTGCGTGGCTGTGTCCTGTGACAGATAGTGTTGCTGCATTGACAAGAGGGCTGCTGGGGAGGCCGAACTGCAGAAGCAGGAGGATGCAAACCAGCATGGGATGCTGGGACCAGCCCCATTGCATTGTCCTGGATCCCATGTTGCTCCCAGGCCAGATCAGCTGCCATATTCGTGGAACAATAGGAGCCCTGGGGACAGTGTCATCTCCGTTTGGAAGCTGCTCCTCAACATCTGCCCCCCTTGACACTATCAGGGCTGTTGTGGTTTCCAGTCAAATTGATATTTTCATATGAGGCTTGTGGAATTTTTCTCCCTCATGGCCAGATGACCACTGAGTTTACCCCACTTATTTACCTCTCTGAAACAAAAATAAATTCTGGTTGCATCTTCTTTATAGATATGCACAGCTTTTCAATTTTATTTTGTGGGGGTTTTCTGAGCAGTTTTGGGGGGAAATTTCTAAAAATAGATTAGAATTCAGCCTTCACATAATAGCGATTTTGGAAAAGTTCCTGTTCCCTTCTTCAGTCTCCATCCCATGAGTATCCCCTTGACTGTGTCAAGAAATCTATGTCCATCTTAACCAGTCAAACCCAGTCCAGTTCTGGAGCCACGCCAGGCTGCTACAAAGTGCATATGAAAAACTCAGCAGTGCTGCACAGCTCTGACACATCCAGACATCTTCAGAACTGACACTGTGTTGCACTGCATTGTCTTGAAATGTGTGCTGATCTGCATCTGGGAAGCTGTATGAGGAGCAGCTGAGGTCACTTGGTCTGTTCAGCCTGGAGAAGACTGAGGAGAGACCTCACTGATGCCTAAAATGGAAGAAAAAAATTATCCAAACAATATTAGTGGATAAGGTAGAGAACAGTCCCTTAATGAAAGCTTTCAGGTACATGGAGCACATAGGCACAGGTGAGTGTCCAGGGATTCTAAAATTTTATATTACTAATCCATCCAATCCGAGAACTATCCACCCCCAGGACCTCCCCAAATCCACCCCCCGAGCATGCCTCCCCAGAACTGAGTCAGAGGTCTCAGGACCCCTTTCTTCCTTATCTTCCTCCTCCTCACAGCACACGTTGTCTTTGGAGCTACTCCAAGATTCCTGGGCCTTCAAGGTTGCTTTTGTTATAACGATATCTTATTATTCCAGTCCAGGTGCATATGTCCCAAACAAGATGTGCTTGCTAGAGTCTTTTCCCTTGAAAAGAACATTAAACAAAATCTAAAGAATCTAAGAAGTTTGATATGAAGCATGAGAGCAGGGTTTGGTTAACTGTAAACTGTTATTCTAAAGTGTAAGAAATTTTACAGCTATATTAAAAATTTTTTGCTACAGATCTTAAGAATTCTAAGGCATCATTACCACAGTCTAAAACTTCCTCGTGAGGGGAAGAGAAGGGGCAGGCACTGATCTCTTCTCTGTGGTGACCAGTGACGGGACCCGAGGGAATGGCCTGAAGTTGTGTCAGGGGAGATTTAGGTTGGATATTGGAAAAAGGTTCTAACAAAGCCAGCAGAAAATATTTCCTTCCCTTCTTTCTTGCACTGCTGGAGGCTTCAGAGCCAAGTCTCTGCTACCTTCAGTCTTTCTTGAGAGAGGCTGGGGGAATGGAAGGCATGGTGTGTACAGAAAACTGGAGGTAGAAATAGTTTCATCTTCTCCCAGGACTTAGGGAAACTTCAAAGCTGGGCCCACAGATGGACATTGCAGTTTACTCTAAAGTGCTGAGCATCACACTGACATAGCTGCAGATCTGTGGGGAAACCCCCCTCTGATTCATTTCTGGAACAGAGTATGCAAGGCATGGGCTCGTCTCAGTCCCAGACAGATACTTCAACTGTTTGCAGTTCCCTGTGAGCAACATGCATTGAAACTCTTGTTTTCCCCCTGCCACACCTGCTCTGTCCCTGGGCTTCCACGAAAAATTTGTCTCCAGTGAATCTGTTACAGGAGCTTGGAAAGGATTACACAGCCAGATCATACAAAAGAATTGGCAGAGGCAGCAGAGGGGAAAAGAAGATAAGAAAACATATAGATGGAAATTCTAGTGGGACATTAATCAAGTGTGTGAATATATTTATGAAGGCAAGCATCACAGTCATCATGATGTGTAAGGGAGGCTTGAATTCTGAAGTCCTTATAAAGAAACACTGTGTTTGCCGCTCTCACTGCAGGAAGGAAAGGGGCAGGAGCTCCATGTCATAGTTTGGATTTGAAGGCTCAGTCTAAATCTATTCCTAATTGCTATAAACCCTCTGAGGTTGAAGCATCACTGTATTTCTGGGAGATGACAGGCTGTAGCCTCTTGCTTTACTTTCCATGTGCTTCTTAGGGCTTCCAAGAATGTGTTCTGTTATCCTTTGAGCATGCTCTTGCCCTGCATTTATCAATGTCATTGCAACATTGAAGTTGCCACGGTCATCTTCGGCAGCAGGAATAGACAGGAACCAGCACGGCTGTTTGCTCCTGCTAAGCCCAGAGACATGGCTATGCGTGTGGTGTCAGAGGTGTGTGCACACGTGAGAATGAGCTGGCCCCCAAATTCAGCAGGACTGAGATTGGGGTGGGGGAGAATGGGGCAAAGACACCACATTCCGGCTGTTCCCAAGCTCACAGAATTATGTTGATGTCAGTGCTAATTAAGATTTTCCAAGGCCAGTTTGAGCTTTGATTACCAGCTGACAGGTATGTACAATTCCCCTTCTGGGATATGTAGCTCCCTGCAAATCATCAAACTGTCTTCAGTCAGCTTTGGACCAGAGGAGTTTTGCCAGAGGCATCCTGCATCTGTTGCATCATATACACTACATTAAAACCATCTTTAATGCTCTTTTTAAAGAAACCACAGTTGTTAGAGAGTCCTGAATGCTCAGCCCTCATGTACTTCCTTGCTGTGTAGTTATTTGCCTGTGTTACCCCCCTGTTGCTTTGAGACATGGTAGTACATAATCATTTAAAGCTATATTCATCCTTCCTCTTGGAAAGCAATAGTGGCAGATACATAACAACACACTGGACTGAGGGGGGTTTATTCAGTCCCATCTGTAATTTATCCAGTGGGAAATGCAGGGGGAATGTCTTTGTTCATTTGTCTTACTCAAACATGCCTATTGCAGGCTCTTGATGTCTGTGCAATGACTGGGGAGGGGGGAGGGAAAAGAAATTAGAGAGGAACAAATTGATGACAGCCATCACAAAGGAGACGGAGTCCCCACCAGTGCCTGATGGAGAGCTGCAGAGCCTGTCCCTCAGAGAAGGGCCACAAAGTGAAGGTTTGCTGGGGATGTGGGTAAATTCCACCTCACACCCCTCACTGACACAGAGGGGGGGAAGTGTGTGGCATGTGCTGGGAAACATGGCTGCTCTACTTGTGCATTTTCGAGGACATTTTAAGTGAGTGTAAAGGTAAGGTTTCAAACCAGTTAGTTTATAAAACCCTAAGATGGGTATCAGTAGGCGCTCTTGTCAGATGTTCATGTCAGCAGCCACTCTCCCTTTCTAATCAGAAGTTTTTCAAAACAGATATAATTATGCCAATTGATAAGATTTGCCCTTATTCAGATAGCATTTTGGGATTAATTATATGTTGCAGCATCTTGAGACTCCATTAGGAATTGCAGTTGAGACTGCCCCTCTTGTCCAGAGCAGCAAACTCTACAAAAGGAGTTGGGTTTTAGAAAGGCTTCAGAGAGCCAGTGTCCAGTGGTTGGTGCAATTTGAGCTACTTTTGTTACATTTGCATTCAGTAAGCAGCAAGATCTCCTGTGGAGAGCAACACTTCACCATGACTAGTTGTGGAGAGCAACACTTCACCATGACTAGTTGGCA
Organism: Empidonax traillii; assembly: GCF_003031625.1. Classification (NCBI taxonomy): domain Eukaryota; kingdom Metazoa; phylum Chordata; class Aves; order Passeriformes; family Tyrannidae; genus Empidonax; species Empidonax traillii. The sequence goes on from NW_020955780.1 coordinate 364,676, forward strand.
TTTGAAGCAGGAATCAGGACTCAGCAAGACATGTCTTGCTTGTCACCAGCCCAGGGCAGTGTGGTTGTGCTGAGACCTAGCACAGTGATTCGTGCTCCCATGGCTCCCCATCCTTTGCTTTACTTTGAAAATTATCTTCAATGCTTGGGATAGTTTCACTGTCATTTGCAAAGTAAATGAAATATTCCTGGATATACCAGGTGTCACATTTAGTATGCTGCTTCATGCTTTGATGCTATAAGAACAGTAGTTCCACACCAGCAGCAGATGATGCATTGACAACTTTGAATTGAAATGTTTCAGCATTTTATACCCAAGGAAATTCATGAAGACTGTGTTTTCATCTTCAATCAGAATAACATCGCAGTTTTAAAAGTGTAAATTTCTCAAAAAGTGAAATTCTAGCTTTCCATCATCCAGGTCTGCCCCTTTATTTATACAAGTTATGAAACCAGAAAGGTCACTTCTCTGTGTATCTCTCAAGCTTTAATAAAAACAATAAGGTGCCCAGACATCACTAGAAGAACCATAAAACTCTGACAGACAGGCAGCATTTCACTCTTAAACCTGGTCTCGTGCCAAACCTTAATGTGAAAGCATGAGAATGTCAAGAAGGAATGGCATTAATTGGTATTTCCTGCATGGTCTGAAATCTCAGCATCTCCCCAAACTATGAAAGTGAGCAGACCATTCATACTGTCTGAGACAAATAAAATGTTGATGGGAAACAAAAAATGGCATCTTGCAAGTTAGATTGTTGAAAATCTATCTATTCTTTCAGCATAGCAGAATCTTAAAATATTCTCTTATCTTGGCAGTTCCAATTAAATGGAGCTTTAAATCAGAATCCGTTCCCTTTATCTGAATCAGGAAAGGAACTAAGCTCAGATTTTAGCCATTTGAAAGAGAAGAAATTGTAAAAACATTTTTCCTGACTTTGTCCAGGCAAAGCAAAAGAAAAAGCATTGCTTCCTGGAATTCCTATGGCCACACAAGTTTTAGAAACAGGCTGGTCTGAAATCACAGGAATATCCTTTAGATTTCCTTTGTGATTCTGATGTATACCCATCATTTTAATTGATACAATCAGGAGATGTGTGGCAGTAGCTTCGTTGTGATAAGAGTAGGTTCAAAAACTCTTCTGCATAACCAGAATTTCTTATTTCTACTGATCTAGCCTGACCCTGCCCCAGAATGAGAATTTTTCCCCATAAATCCTAGTATCTTCTACCTTGTCAGTAAAATCATGTGAGGAACCACTCTCCAAAGCCTGGACACAGTATTGGAGCATACAAGGTTCAGAGCCAGATCTGAGAGCTTTGAAATATCAGCAGCATTTGCATACAGAGGGAGAAGAAATTCAGGGAGTGAGTTAATTTCCATTGCTGGTGGAGATCAGAGGCCCCACGTCTTGTACATCAGTTTTCACAAGCTTAATTTTACTGACTTTCTTGCGGTTATTCCTGATTTACGACAATAGGAGATTAAAATGAAGCTTAGGGAGGATAGCTTCCTGCTTAAATCCCCAAGGAGACCAGATCTTGCATTATTTCACATCAGAGAAAACGATTCCTTTGGACAAAAGAAACCCATGAAAGAGATAAATATCCATCCAAATGCTAAGACAGATGGGTTCCTTCAGAGCTTCCTTACTAATCAAATACATCAGTGCCCCCTTCAGTAATGTGACAGGCGATTTAATGTGGGATATATTTCACGGGGATTGGGAGAGGGGATCCAGGATTAGTCTCCCTGTGGATGGGGATGGCCATCCTGATGACCTGGGGGGCTGCTCCATGCAGGTATCCTATACCAGGAGTTTTATTTCCTACCTTCCTATCAGTCCTGACACAGCTGTACAGACAGCTGGGAGAGTGTGAGCAACCACTGCAGAAAGACCAAGTTAGCAGGAGAAAAGTTGTCAGGAGTCAGACATTTGTGGTTAAGACACACATGGGAGGGTGAAAAACTGGTACGTGCCATTTACAGAGATGCTTTATTTCTGAGAACAAATACAAAAAAGACATTTAGGCCTTTGCAGAAAAAGCCAGAACAAGTGAACAGACCTTGGCAGTACAGTTTCCCCCCAAAAGGAACAATGGAAAGTAACAAAAGCCTCAGGACATTATTAAGAATTAAAATTAACATCTAACAGAGCTGAACCTGGCATTCTCCTGTCATTTGGTATATGCGGCTCAGCAGCAGCTGGAGGTGCAGCGCAGCCCTGCAAACCTCTGCCAGTCAGAGCCAACTGCTGCAGAGGTGAGCGGTAGGAGGAGAGTGACATGAGGCAGGAATTGTTTTAGCAAGTAAAATCCTGGGATAATAATTCTTACTGATGGGCAAGAAGTGCATTTCCCACCCTGTTCTTCCAATATTTTTCTTCTGTGTTCTCTTCAGGATGAATTAGTTTGAAGCTTTTCAAGAAAAAACAGTGCAAACACAAATCCATTTAACAAGATTTGGAGGAAGGTGGGGACTGCTTTTAGACCTACTCTAAGCAAGGGGTTTGGGTCTGGATCACCTATGGCCCCAGAGAAGGCCTTAGCTGCTGGCCATGCTCAAGAGAGCACACCCACCTCAATTTTGATCTTCTGAGACATGAGAAACTTCTAATGAAGCTTTTACCAAAACCTTCAGATGATTTAGAATATGGCAAACAATTTTTTTTTTTTTTCTGGCAGAAAAAGATTATGCATAACCTGGCAAACTACTAGAGCTGTCTGGAGCCGATGCTGCCTCTGAAGCTGCTTATCCACACTGCTCCTCACATTCCTGCACTGCTTCCGGGCTGCCAGAGTCTATTTGGCTCCTGACAAACTCATCAGACACCAGTGAGGTCTTCTCCTCACCTTTGTAGCACCTTCTGCACCTTTGGACTCTAACTATCGCCAGCTTTACCACAGTCCTCATTGCCTTCAGGCCCCGCAGCTTGGTACTTGTGGCCAAAAATGCCCTGCCTCCTCCACCCTGCCACTGGGGCACACCCCAACTGGGCTCTCCTCCTGCCAGCCCCCAGCAGTGGATGCTCCCTGCTGGCCCTGTTGTGCCCTTTGGGATGCCTCCGCTGGTACCCAGCTGCTGAACAAAGGGACAGTCGTACGACAGGCACCGAGATCCCGCAGCTGACAGACTGCCTGTCATCTGGATCTACTTTGTTCGGGAAAACCACTTAGTTTACAAATATTTGTATTTAAATTCTTCTCTGCCCACTTAATTCAAATCTGTGCTGCAAAAAGAAAGGAAACCTTCCTTAGAGAAAAGCAAAACACAAAGACCAGGCGGAGGGAACTGCTCGTTCACTAATACCACATTTTCCACAGTGGAAATAATTGTCTCTCTTCATGTTTGACAGTAATCTGCAGTCCCAAAATAAACAGGGCTCCTCTCAATTTTGCTTCAGGGTATTTCCCATCTGTCAGAGGGGAGCAGGAGAACACAGCCATGGGAGAGGTGTAGCATGCTCAACTTTGTGCACCTCACTTTCGCCTCAGAGGATCCCAGTGGCAAAGGGTTAGAATCTTTGTTGGCTGCCAGGGCAGCCACACAGGTCTCTGTTGCTCTCTCATTAGTCAGTGGAAATCCAGGACTGCTAAGGGAAGGAAAAAGTAATCAGCTTTGGACAGAAGTAAGGTCCTCTAAAGGAGTAATATAAGCTGAAATGCAACATCATCTAAACATACAAAGGACTGTGGGGTCCTTCAACACAGCAGCTGACTGAAGGTTCAGCTATTCTGGTCCTCTCTGCTACCTGCATAACGCATGACTAGGAATGGCAAATAAGGTAGATTTTAAGCACGTATTCCCAGACTCCCGGCAATTTAATATTCTTGTGCTTAACAGCTCTGGAAGATCTTTCCCCCTCAATTTACACTATAGTAAGTACATTATTTATATCCAAACACCCTGTAACAGGGAATTTCACAGCTTAACTGTAGGCTGAATGAAGAAATATCTCTTGGTGTTTTGAGCCACCAGCTGTTTTTTCCTAAGTCTCTTCCATTCTAGGAATAGATTTGGTGACTAATCCAGGCAAACCATTATTGTGTAGGCCCTTGCCCTATGTTCACTGAGGCTTCTCTTTTCAGGCAAGGGAGGACACAACATTTCATTGCTGGGTCTGTAGATGACTTACCTGATGGGAAGCCAGGGGACTCAACTTAGTACATACACATACATTACTGGCTTACTCACACTCTGATTTTGGGTTTTTTCCCCTCATTTTTGGTTTTCTCATTCAAAATTAAAAGTAATTTTTAACAGAAAGTAAATAATTGAACTTTGTACGATGTGAAGAAATTCAAAAGTTACCACCTTTCTCTGTTTGTTGAGGGCGGTTTTGGGGTTGGCTTTGGGGTTTTTTTAGAGCCTGGTGACCAAATCTGTTTGGTGAAAGGACTGCAGCTCCATGTAATGGCATTTCTCTCCTCAAGATGAGCCAGTTCTAAGGCTGTGGTCAAAGCTTGGCTTGCACCAGACAAGAAGTCAGGGGATACACAAAAGGCAGAAGGAAATAATCATGTTGTCCCAAAGGGTTCCTTAACACATGGAGGCTCAGACAAGGAGATCAGGTTTTTGGGAATAATGACTGGGAGAATGCTGGCAGGGAAGAGGATGCAGACATCTGCACCATGTGGCTGACAGACCAGAGACAATTCAGGTCCAGCAAAGAGCAAAAGTCTTCCTATAAAGGATAAAATAAAATCTGTAAAGGCAGGGAAAGTATTCCACTCTAAGACTCTCTGGGGATCTATTCAAGGGAGGACTCAAGACCTTTCCAGATTTTGAGCAGTTCTTTGATACTTGGTGTAAAACTAAAGGAACCCAATTCTTTCAGAAAGCCTGAAAGGAGAAGCAAAGAGCTGGCATCTATTTCCCAAACGCATCAGGACTATGTTAACAAGAGAGAAATATTGTGCCTTCTAATAAGGGGAAGCCTCTAAGGATCTGGTTCTATGACAGTCTTGCTTGAACAGTTGAGCTTGAACTCATGGGGATCTGTAGGAGCAGCCAGCAGCTATTGAGGGGCCTTGGAGTGTCAGTGGGAGTTGGAGAAAATGGTTGCCCTCCTGAAGGCTTCGTGCTTCCTTTCTTCTACAGGAAGAAGAAGTCGCCAAAGACACAAAAGATATTCAAGTCAGACAAGGAAGACCTGCAGATAAGCAGTATCCCAGAGACCTGTTGAAGGGTGCTCATTGCTGATTCCAGCAAGGAAACTGGTCATATTTTGCCACTTAAAATTGCCTCCTTCCCTATGGGCTTCAAAAGTGCTGGTCTGTGAAGGGCTACAGATGGACACAGGACAAGATGCTCAGCAGTAAAGGGGAAGCCCAGAGGAGCCCTGTGAATTCAGTCAAAATTTCATCCTAGACAGTTTGGCTCAATTCAGAGTCAAGGTCAGAAAAAGGAGACAAACAAGAGACAGCAAACAAATAAGGTTTCTGAATCACAGTTTACCCACCCTTAGGGACAGCTGTTAGTTAACACTAGCGATAACCCCAGTGCTGTAATAAATACTGAAGCAGCTTCCTGCAGGGGGAACAGACCGCCTGAAGTTACAACTGGAGTCTTAATCATGCTGTCACAGAGCTGCATTTACAGCTGATCTGAAAATGTGGGGTGTTTCTAACATTAAAAGTAAAAGAATTTCATCTGGATTATTGTTAGCATTGAAAATATTTATCTTTTTCTGGCTTACGAATGAGTCATTGCCTTACCTAATGGGAGCTGCAGTGAGAATTCTTCATGCCCACACTCACCCCTAAAGATGAGATGCTAAGACCACAGATCCCATGATGCCCATCATGACATATAGCAATATGCGACGATGAATAACTGAAGACATTGTCTCTAAAAAGTGAAGAGTGAATTTTGATAGCTTGCTAAAGTTCCTAATGGATTTTTTTTAGACAAAATTCCTTCTTTTTGGTTGAAAACCCAAAACTTCATTTGTTCAGACATTTCCCTTTCTAAAGAAAATTTGAAAATTGTCCAGAAATGCATAGAGATTTTTAAAAACAGCTAGCATTTTAAGGAAAATAAATTATTATTAGGAAGAAAGGAATACTTTCAAACATAGATGTCTTTCTGTAGGTAAGAACAAATTTTCTGGAAAAAAAACCAACACCACTTTATAAAATATTTTCCAATTTGAGCAATGTTATATTTTGACAGTTGTAATTATAATGGCCTGCAGCCTTTGACTTTCCCTTCATGGAGCCTTTGCTGCTAATGCAGAACTGATTTAGGGTCTCAGGTCCCTAAAAGCAGCTGATTCTTATTAGATCTTGTTTCCGGCAGTAGGAGTGAATGGTAAACGGCCAGGTAGCCCAAGACAAGCATGAGAAAGCCACTCAATGCATGGCTAGAGCACAGAGGAGAATGGTAACTTGGGTCAGCTCAAAGGCAAGCAAGCACAGATATTGTCCTGGTTTTTCAAAGTCCACTGGAGGTAGATGACTTGGGCTTTATAAAACAGGTTTGATGGAGGTGACTGGCTTCCCCCTGACTTGAAGCCTTCTGGGAGCGATCAGCCTCCCAATGCTGGGTAAAGTCCCAGTCACAAGAGTCCTGCCTCAAGCACTGTGCTGCCAGTGCAGGAACACATGGCAGTGGGGAACGGCAGTCGCACCATGCCTCCTGCACTATTTGATCTATCCTTCCCTCCCCTGCTTTTGTTTTGAAACCACCTCCCACCCACCACCCCCACCCCCACACACACTGTGAGCCCTCTTTGGGAAGCATGGGAGTTCCTGTGCTGGTGCCACGCAACAGGCAGAGGAAGGAAGGTGAAGTGGATCATAGGTGCCTGCCTTCTTTGCAAGTGGTGTTTGACCTGAGCCATCAGTACCAAGCTCTGCCTCTGACTGACGCTGGGAGCCTGGGAGCATTCTGGCCTCAGGGTCCATCATGCCCATCGTTCTCAGATAACCTGGTTGCTGACATTTCCTCACTGTGGCTCAGGAAAAGGAGGTTTCCGTACCCTCCTGGGCTGAAGCATTTCAGACTTTAATGACTCGAGTCTGTGGAACAGAAGCAATAAAGATGTGGGAGAGAAGGAGGGGAAGCAAACTCTCTCTCAAAGGTACCAAAGTGTGTAACACCTCGTAAAGCAGTGGGAACTGGAGCTCAGAAAGTTATTGGAATCAAGACTTTCATCTCCTGTCAATAAAGCGTTATCAGCACCGAGCCCAATTTTCAGCTCTTAATTCCAGATGTGCACATTGGAACTTCATGCCTCTTCTCATGCTGAAAACTGCAGTTAAGTTCAGGCCCTGGGGCAGATGGATGGTAAACTAGAAAACAGACAAGTTCCTTCTACTTGTGTCCACATCCAGGAGTGTTAGAGTATGCCTAAGATTTAATCCCTACTTTCCTGGGTTCCAGTCAGGAGGAGAGGCTGTGACCTTGCAATGTTCCCTTGATGAAAATGAAGTACCTGACAGAATTAATAGAAAACACCATAAGCTATGGGTTTTCTCAGGTCTAGAGAGGAAGGAGCCATTCAATTTCCTGGACAATCTGAAGCTTTTTACTTGGAAAAATCATTTGAACATAGGCAACTGGCTATATCTTCTCTCCAAAGAGATCGTAGTATAGACAGAATTGAAACTATAAATGTACATAATACTGTGGCATAGTCCAGAAGAGGTGGAGACAACACCTTACAGTCTTTACTGTTTCTTATTCAGCCTCCCATTGCCTGTTGGTGTTGCCAGCTAGAAGCATGTCCTGCTCTTCCCCACCAATCTCAGTCTGCATCTCAGTCCTGAGAAGCCAAAAGTCATAAGCCGTAATCAGTGAGCTGAAAGTTTTATACCAGAAGAAGGTAAATATTGACATCACTGGAGTACAGGTGAGAACCATGAGGCCGAGGATAGTCTGGCACTGTTCAGTCAGGGTACAGGAGATTATATCTAATCCCCATTGCCCCTGAAAGTAGCAATTTACTTAACTGCCTAATTTTATTCACCAGCTCACTATGTTGCTACATGAGGGTTAGCTGAGATGTCCTCTCACAGCAGCAAGAAGGGCATCCCACCTGTTCATGTCCTGACTTACTTTAGAGAGAGGATTTTGAGAGATGTGCAAGTAAGGCGAGAGTCATGTGATGGTTGAGTTCATTGACAATAACAAGAACATGCCACTTGGATCTCTTCACTGGGCAGTTACAAAGCATCCTCATCACCTGTGCTTTAGGAGACCTTAGGGCACACTTTTGCTCTCTGTTGATTATGCTTTGAGATCTGTGTTTGAAGTCACAACAAAAGCAGATGAAATCACAGTATGCCAAGGATAAGAACTGCAGAAGGCACTTCTGAAGGCAGCCACTTCACACAGTTAGATAATTAAATATAGTGGCTTTTGAGGTGAATGAAAGAGTAGTGCTCTGCTTTTAGTCTCAACTATATATTTGCTAAGGAACAGAGAACAGGCAGCTCCTTTCAATGGGAGATGGCCACACTTTTTGGAATCAAGCACACAAAGAGTTAGAGATATTCCTATACAAAATCCATGGTAAATTCTACAGGAATAGGGAATTCGGAAGAAAAAAGGCAAAGGGAGAAGGGATAAGGAAGAGAAAAAGACAGAGAGATCCCTCTTGTGAGTTGCAATAAGTTTTCATGTTCAAAGTGAAAGGGATAGAAACACTAAACATTTTATAGTGCAGCTTCATTTGTTTAGGCTTCCCTATTGAGCATTAAATTTTATGGTACTTTAAAGAGTGCTTGATAGTTTTGTAAAGCCCTGCACTAAACACACACACACGCACACATGTGCATGCGCACACACAGCTTTAACAACCTCAGTATCTTGCAGTGGCCCAATACATTCTAATTTTACACTGTGAACTTAAGGCAAGGCATCAGAAAACACCTTACTAGGAGAGAGGTGTTTGATGTTGAAAAAGAGAGAGGAGCAGAGGGAGAGAGTTTAGGAGGCAAACAAGGGCCAACAAAGTCCGCTCCAGCCCTGTACCCATGCAGTCTTAGGAGAGTCTGTTCTCATTAGTGAAGCAGCCAGCCCAGTGTAAGTTATCCACAGGAGATGTTTGTCCTCCCCAGAGCTGTCTGCACAGAGGATGTGCCTCGCAGTCAGTTCTCCCCACCCAAACAGATGTCTGTGCAGGTTTGCAGTGAGCAGGGTGGAAGGTGCAGTTGTACAGCAAAGTCTGGGGCACACAGAGAGCACCAGATGGGGAGCATGTTCTGTTGACCAGCTATCAGATAGATAAACATATTATCTGGGCACCAAGGAGCCTCCCAGGGGCTGGCCTGGCTTCCCCTGCACCCAGATGTGTTTGGACTGGGTGGAAGAACAAGCACCTTTCAAAGGATTTGCTTTCATGTGCCTCACACTACACACACTCCATACTTTCTGCCAAAGCAGTGATGGACCCTTCATGTGATGGGAAAGAGTAATGAGGAAGGTCTAAAGCAGGTCTGAGACTCCAAAAGCTTCAAGGAAGTGCTGGAGGCACTGAAGGACTGTGCTTCCTTGGAAACACCTAATCCCCTTCAGACCAGAATCTTTAACCATGTGACCCCAGAGTCATGAATCATCCACAAAAGGCCTGACTCTCAGCGTGCTTCACTGTCAGTTCAGCAGTAGAAGAAGTGCTTGCTTTATGGTTTTCACTCAGGAACACTCTGTCTGCTTAGGATTTCAGACAGAAACCATTTATCAACAACTTTTTCTATGGCAACCTCTCTCTGACACCCTGAGCTCCTCACTGTGACACGAAGGTGAATGTCAAGCTGTGGATATGGATGATGCCATTTTGCCAAACATGAGATGTTTCCTGAACTGCTCTAGTTCCCCCAGCAAGCTCTGATAAATGGGAAGCTGTTGGTCAAAGTGAGCAGACCTGCTCCTCTCTCACTGGCTGTGCTGCAGTGCTGTTTGGGCAGCAGAGAGGGTTGTTAATGCCACACAAGGGACATCTCCATCAGCATCTCAGGAAGGGCCGAGTGGCAGGAGCAAGAGCTGAGAGCACAGAGGAGTGTATGGTTTTGAACTATTTGAGAAAGTAGTGCTGGACCATCAAATGACCAGCTGACAGCAAGCCTTCTCTTGGGGGTTTGGAGGAAGCATTTAGATGCCACTGAGGTTCAAAGCACAGTCCTTGCCAAATCTCCATCTCAGAGTCACATATCACCTGCCATAGAATGGTTTGGGTTGGAAGAGACCCTAAAAATCTTTTAGTTCCAACCCCCCTGCCATGGGCAGAGATACCTTTCACTAGACCAGATTGCTCAAAACCCCATCCAACCCGGCCTTGGACACCTCCAGAGACCAGGAGTCCACAGCCTCCCTGGGCAACCTGCTCCAGTGTCTCACCACCCTTATGGTAGAGAATTTCTTCCTAATATTTAATCTAAACCTACAGCTTAAAGACAATCTACCTTGTCCTATCACTACATGACTTTCCAGTGTGATAGGTACTGGAAGGCTGCTGTAAGGTCTCCCTGGAACTTTATATTCTCCAGGCTAAACAGCTCCAACTCTCTCAGTCTGTCTTCACAGGAGAGGTGCTCAAGTCCAGAAGATAACTTAGTGCCCTCCTTTAGACTTACTCCAGTAGTCCCACATCTCTCTTTTTTTAGGGGTCCCAGTCCTGGATGCAGTACTCCAGGTGGGGTCTCACAAGAGCAAAGTAAAGGGGCAGATTCACCTTCCTAGTCCTGCTGGCCACTCTTCTTTTGATGCAACCCAGGATGTGGCTGGCTGTCTGGGCTGCAAGTGTGCATTGCTGCGTAATATTGAGCTTTTTGTTCACAAATACGCCAAGTCTTTCCCTCCAGGGTTAGTCTCAGTGCATTCTCCCTCAAGCCTGTACTTGTGCTTGGGATTGCCCTGGCCCAGGATCAGGACATTGTACTTGGCCTTGTTGAACTTCATGAGGTTTGCACAGGCCCACCTCTCAAGCCTGTCAAAGTTCCTCTGGATGGCATTCCTTCTCTCCAGTATATTGACCTCTGCCTCTGTCTAGTCAAATTCAAAGTTCATCTAAAACCCTTGTTTGCTCCATGCCACCTCTACTTGAATATCTGGGAAATACAGTCCTAATGAGACAAACTTGATGTGGGAAAGGCATTCTAAGACTTGTTTTGCAGAACTAAAAATAATTGAGAGAGAATAAATATGTTATCCCATCAGGACATGGATTTTGGTTGCTTTTTTCCTTCTTTTTTTTTTTTTTTTCCCTTTGTGGGTTATTTTAAAAACAATTCTCTATTAAAATGAGAATCCATGGGCTATTGTAGATCTTCTTGTTACATCCTGAGGGGCTTTGATCTTACAAACACAAGGAATCCAAAGAAAGAAGACTTCATGCAATTACATCAAACCAAGGTTTGCAATCTAAAAAAAGTCATGCTGCTCTTACTAGAACTGGCTTTTTGTTCGTTGGTGGTGGTGTTGTGAAAACATGAATGCCTTTGGGAACTGTCTGGGTTCTTTACTTTATCTGCTGTTGCACTTGTTTTTCACGAGAAAAAGAGCATGAAGTCCTGTCTGTTGTGAGAGCCAAGAGGTTTTCTTGGCTCTAGCTGCAGGTTAGCGCTGCCTCCAAGTTGTAGTTTAACAAGTGGCACTTCACAAGATGTGTAATTTTGTGCCCCACAGTGTCTACACAGCAATTTGTGTATCGTACACACATCCAGCTGTGGTCTTCTGCTATACTCAGCAACAGAGAAGAATCAACTGCAGAACCTTGTGCAACCAGAACTCTGGTTACCCACCTGGCCAGGTGATTGCCCACCCTGAACCCCAATACCTGGGAGGGAACCATAGGTGTAGAAAGCTACACCAGAGCTGTAGCAGATATGCTGCAAACACACTCCATGAGCTGCCATACGGACATCTTATGTATCAAGAGATGGGACAGAGGAGGACAGCACAGAATTAAACTGGGAGCATGTTTTTCTTCCTTGTTTTACTTCCCAAGTAACACAACCACTTCTCTTAGATCATAGGCTGGCTGTCTCACATAGATCAATGCTCAGCTGCATTATTGCCCCTTACTATTTCATACCTTAATGCCAACATCCACCAGCAAACACCTAGCCCAGCCAAGCCAAGCCAGGAGCCCAGGCTCTTCATCCCTTCTGTGTTGAAGGGATAGAGACAGGCTCCTCCAAAAGACAACCACAGCATTTCAGTGAAGTTTCACCTCTGTATTGTGCCCTGCCACAACTCCAGCTGCTCTTCAAATCTGCCAACAGAAATAATTTCGATTTTTTTAAAAACTGTCAACAGGACAGTGAATTCACTGAGAGTTTTTTTAATTTCTCAAATATGTCCTAAGGAGAAGAACCCAAAAACTCTGTGATGATCAGGTCCCCTGGAAGTTGAGTGCTTTAGGCAAGGATAGTCAAAGCGTTTGCAAATTAAGTTACTTGATTGTCCTTGCAATTTAAGAAGTTAAAGGTGAGATTTAAATAGTGGAGAAGATGAGTTATATAGATTTGGAACACACATTTGCTGTATTTTGTAAGCATTTGCTATATTTAGGGTAGGTTTCCAACAGCCCAGTAAAAGTGCTAATTATCTACTTTCTTATAGTGACTCAATGACCTTTGGGTTTAATTGGGTAGGTTAAACACTCATATGCCTGACTTTTTCACTAAAAGTTGTATTTTGAGCACCCTGAGAGACATGGATCTCCTGCAGAGATACTCCATGGGAGTCATGCTGCTGTCACACAACATGGGAATGTGTCTTACCATCCTTGTCTCATGCAGTATGAGTTGGACTTGGATTGGCACTGCTGTGGTTCCTAACTCTGGTACAAAGCAGATTTTGAAACCAAGATCAAGTAAACCTGAACCAAGACTTGAGTTATAAATGAGGAGAAACTAAGACAGGCTCAGGCTGTAGCCCAGGGGTCTAACTCCAGTGTAAAACTGTACCCACACACACGAATCAACTCAGCCTCACCAAGCAAGCAGCCCAAGCCCATATTCATGCCACAGTATAAGGGGAAAGCACACATCCTGGCTCAGTCCTGGCTCCCGCAGACAGCCTGCAGCAAAAATCACGGTTCTCAAGAATCCTACTTGGCTGCTCCCCTCTCAGACTTTATTGTCTTTGGGAACCCACCACAGGCAGACAACAAATTACGCAGATAGGGAAGCTTTTAAAAATATGCTTCTAATTATTCAGGTGCCTGGTCAAAAGCCCCATACTCTCACTTGTGATACAAACGACTCGGTTGTTTTCTTGGTGTCCTCTCTTTTTCTTCTTCCTCTATTTTTATTTCTTAGTCTTTCTGTCTTTCCTGAAAAAAAGAACTGGCTGTTTAAAGATCATTTAAGCCAACTACTTCTCACAAAATATATGCTTTCAGGCATTACCCCATTGCACTGGGGACAAAAACATCCTGGTCCCAGAGCTGTCATCACAACCATATGCTTTGTACTGTTTCTCTGAATGGATTCGTCCCAAGGTGAATATGGTAATGCTTTAAAGTATTGTATTTGTTAAGTATTCTGTCAGTAGTGTAAATCAGGACAGGGTAGCATCTTTTCTGCTGCACAGGCAGGATCCTAGCAGGATCCTACAGCCTCATGAATGGCAGTCGTGGGGACTGAATGTCACACCACATCTCTTCCTTGCTAGTGAGGAGGAGCTCAGGACCAGCTATGGGAAGATGTTTCCAAACTAGTGCTCACAAGCCCTTCCAGGGCCTGGAGTCCAGACATACAAGCAGAGTTAAGGTCTCAATCCCTCTAGTGAGGAGAGAAGCAAAACAACAACAACAAAAAGCCCAGGGGTCACTGGTATTATGTGTTTTCTAGATAAATTGCTTAAGGCAGCCTTGCCACCAATTTAGTCATCCCTCAAAGGACAGTATCTACTTCTTGTGAGCTTATGCTGCTTCTGGGAACTGCAACAGCATAGACACCCAAGTATTTCAAATCTGGCAAAGCCAGTCTGTGCCTAAACTTCACCACATCATTTAAAGTTCGGAATATGGCAGTTGGGCATGTACCAGAAAGAAGCAGCCACAAAATCTGAGCTCTCCCCAGGTTTCCTCAGATCTCTGTATTCACTTCAGTTTCCTCTCTGGCTTTGTCTGGGAATGTTTGTGCCAGCAGCCTAGAGAAGAAAATGAAGTCCATTGCACACAGATGCTTGGCCAGCTCTCAGTAATGAAACACGTATTTATCGTCCACAATTTTTGATTTAAGGAAAGGGGCAAAACTGCCCACAGTTTGCAGAGAAAATAAAATATATAAAAAAAGAAGCAAGCCTCAATGCTTAGGTTGTGAAACGCAGCTTCCTCGGGACAATAAAGACGTGTTTCATTATGGAAAGTGGCCGACCATCTGTGCGCGTTTGCCTTGTATCCCTCAGATCTGGGAAGTAACAAGGCCAGTTTTACACTCACTTCGCTGACTGTAACTGTGCTGACGTGTCTGACTTTGTAAACACTGCCAGCATTTTCGGAGTGAAGACCACATGCCTCCCACTGCTCCGGGCACAGTCCTCCCGTGGGGCACAGGGAGCCCTCCCGCTTCCCCTCCTGCAGGCAGAGACATTCGGAATGTCGTCTGTCTGTTATGTGTTGCTCAGAAGGACTGTTTCCTGTGTGACTGGCAGCCTCTGGCATGGCTGAAATTATCTCAGAGGAGTAACATTCTGTTTTCAGGGTGTAGCGTGACACACTACCTTGGGATGAAGTGATACTAGACAGACCACACTTTGTTGGTAAAATCCTGCTGTGCCTCCGTGCATGCTGCTTCACTCTTTGCTCTGCTCATACTGATTTTCAAGCAAAGGAGAGCTGCTGAATGGATGCATGTGGAGCTGGATGCCTCCCACCTGTACACAGCATATGATATGGCACTAAAGGTGCCCATACTGCGCCCTGGTCCCCCAGCACTGCCCCAAAGATGCCCAAAGCTGCCCAGTCATTGTTTGGCCCTTGCCTCCTCTGCTGACACTTCCTGACAAGACTCCTGATTGTGGCAAGACTTTCTGAGCTAGAGATGCTTCTGCCTGCACCCCTGGGCAGACCTGTGCTTGGCTGCTTGTGCTCCAACATGGGCAAGGATGATGCTGCACTCTCAGAGGCTGCTTTTTTATATCAGCCACTGTGCCCAACCTGTGGGGACTTGCTGGGGAGGACACTGTGGGGGAATCACTGCCCCCATGTTCTCCAGCCAGAGCCATGGGTGGCTGTACTGCCACTAACACCTTCCCTGCAACTAACAAGGCTGCGTCCACCTCTGGCAACCAGCCCTTGGCCTGGAAGGTGCTAACCAGGCAGTACTTGTGTGGTTGTACCAATAGGCAGGATGGTGTGAGAGGAGGCTGCAATGGGAAGGGTGGGAAGGCTGTTTTGTGTTTGAAGAGTGGGATGGAGCAGAAGGTGAGATGTCCCAGGACTGAGACATTTTGAGGTCTGGTTATTCTTGACATGGAAGGTGTCACCTACATATCTCACTTATTGAAGAAGCCCAAACCATCATGCAGATCTTTGGCTTTTACATTTTTAAACGTGTCGCTTTATGTTTCTGGATTGTTGCACAGTCTATTTGTCCATCTATCTTTGATGTTTCCTATGGCTATCCAAGGGCCAAGGCTGCCACTGCTTAGGAAAAAAACCCTCCACTTACAGAAGACACAGAGCTCTGCTAAGAGTAATAGTTTCAAGCCATCAAAGACAACATAGTGACTCCAGCTGTGACCACCAGGTCCTAAATGAAGCCATGTGAACTATATGTGGACAGAGGAAACAGAATCCTAAGTGCACAGTGTGGCAAAGATATGACATTTTCCAAACAACAGATAAACTCACTTAAAATGAAAAAAAAAAGGGGG
>NW_020955780.1:380616-389979 GCF_003031625.1 Empidonax traillii
GGTGCATGTAATCACAAGAACACCAATCAAATAGTAAAAACATTAAGTTTCAGCTCAAGATCAAAAGAAAGAAACAAAACCTTTACCCTGTCTCAGCCTGATGTGTCAGCCACAAGCCTCAATACCTCTAGCTTCAAGATTACACATTCCTCCAAGGCACATATGTTCAGCTCTCTAGGAAAGCTAAGCAGCTTCTTGTCATGGGCCCCCACCTGTAAAATCAGTCTGCAGCAGCATTCCTGGGAGTAATGCAATGAAACCAAGCTTGGGGAAATTTTTGGATGGTGAGGTCTTGTAAAGGGCTATATGCAAAGCCCAAGGAGCAGAACAGCTCGGGTAACCGATACTGGTGAGCAGATGTCCAGCCGTGCCTGTTGAAGGTTTGCATTACCCCTCTGGGAATGGAGATGGTTGAGCAGACGGGTCAGGGACAGACAGGTGACAATGCAGCATTCTTAAAAGCTGGAGAGATGGTAGCATGGCACAGATCAAAAATAAATGTCCTTCCAAGGCTGAGGTCACCTGCTCATCATTTAGGTAATTTTAAAACTAGATTAGATAAGAAGTTGAGGAAGACATGGCCTGGATCATTTGTGCACTGGGTTTGCAGGAAAAAGTTGAGATAGGATTTAATAGCTTTTTCCCCCCCAGTTCTAATTTCCATTAAGTGGAAGCTTTTGTGTCTGTGACCAACAGAATGCAAGAGTTCTTTGAAATGCTTGGCTAAATGTTCCTGTCTTTGCACCAGGAGAAGCATGGAATTAATTCCACAGCAATCACTGGAGCTCACCCAGGGCCTCTGGTGTTTGGGGAGGAGCCTGCCTGATGGCCCTGCCATGTCCCCTGCTCCAGCCTTCACACAGATACTGTTCATGCCTGTTCAACACAGAGCAGCTGCCCTGTCATCCTGGGAAAGTTGGTCCCTGTCTCCACTGGGCTATGGTACAAGGTGGCTTTCTTGGGGTTTTATTCTTTCTAAACTAACTAGGTGCAGGGCCACTAAAACTGGAGTTTTAGAGTCACTAGATTGCAGCTACTTGGCATAGTGCACCCAGACAAGCAAGGAAGAAAGGAAAGTGAGCACGAGATTTGTGCACAGAGTGTCCAGGTCAACAGCGGTTCATTAGGTCCCATTAACCATATGGTCATGATTATAATAAAAGTCTGAGTTATGGCCAGTGACATGTGTAAACCACCCCCATCCTCAAATGCTGATATATATATGATGGGTGTAGATTCAATGTGAACACAGATCTATATCACAGGAGTTTTTAACACTTTCTGGTCCCCAGGGGAAAGGAAGAAAAACATGAACACATCCTGGCTGTGTCTGACAACTCTCCAGGTCAGCAAAACCTCTCCAAGGATACAAGCTCTCCTATTACTGTTCTCCTTTCCTTCAAGCGTTTGCTGCAACTTCTTGCATTCGGAGCTCACTCTTATACCACCAGAAATTAGGACTTTTTCAAGTCCTGTCAGTGGGGCCAGCTCCTGCTCCCTGTCCATCCGCCTTGTGAAGAGCCTGAATGGCTTCCCTTGGACCGGGTGAGTGTAATGCAGTCCAGAATTTGGCCCTGCACATTTCTGAGCCATTTTGTAATGGGCAAGCTCTGGACTGAAACACCTGCAAGCTGACCCTTGCAGGTGAGAAAATATTCTTTGTGCTTTGAAGACATCCCATTTCTTTAGTACCACTCACAGAAAGTGCTCACAGTACTCCACCAGCATGTAATGATTTGACATGTGAGATGCAAAGGCTCTTCAACTATTCCATAGCAAGGAGCCAAGGTAAAAACAGGCGCAGGCTAACATAAGTGATAACACTGGTGACAGTTAGAAAGAAAATTCAGAGATCATGAGTAGGAAGAGGCAGAAAAAATTTTGGAGGCATATTCCTGGCCAGGCCAGAGAAGGAAACAAACAGTGAAAAGGAATATGTAATTAAAAAAATTCTTTCCATTTTAATAATTGTGGAAGTTATTAACCCCTGGAAAGAAATTTAAATATGTGAATTTTTGTTTTGAAACAGAAAGACTGAACTGGTGGAGGCAGTGACTTGTCTCGGACTGCCTCCTCCACTGTGCAACGTGGCAGCAAGCAGCAGGGCTGCAGCTTCCTCTCTGGAAGCTGCAGGAGGCTGGGATGAGGCCAGTTTGCCCTCAGCCTCCCACAGCTACAGACAAGGGACATAGAGGAGCCACGCAGAGGTCTGGCGGTCCATACAGAGCCCACAGCCAACCAGCGCCATTCCTCCAGCCCCCACTACCTCCAAGTCCTCTGGAGAGGTGGTGGTGCTGACAGCTCTGCCAGATTGACTCTGACTGTTTGCCTCAAGGTCTCCGAGTCTGTGAGATAACTGCAAAGCAATTCACACTCTGCCCAGTCTTTCTAAGTGATTAATTTGCTGGAGAGGTTATCTTGTCTCACTGCTCCTTCCTTAGCCTGTGTGTTAGCATCTTCTCCTCCTATGGGAACATATGCCAGGCAGATTTCCAGCTCTTGCAAACTTGGACATATCTGGTGACACCCTGCCCTAGTTATGTCCTTTGACCATAAACAATGATAGTACAAAAGATATTTCCATTTCCTGGCTGTGAGGAGAATCCAAATCTAGCTCTTCACAGTTTAGATACATCACCACCAAGGCATGGAAAGACTCCCCTCACCTTGTCACTGTTACAGGGCTGATTTGAAAAGCAACAGAGTTTGTGCCCTGATCAAGGCTTGGAGTGAGGCTGGCGGCAGAGAACAGATGGACGAAGCAAGGCACAATCAAGCACTGAAGGCAGCGGAGCACTGGCTGTGGTGACTGTTGAGGAAGACCTGAAATTTGGGAAAGATTATAACTACGTGCAGCAGCGGTCAACATATGAAGCCCACTGGGGATGATACCTGGGTCTGTTCTGCCCTCAGGCATTTTAACAGCCTGCAAAGCAAACATCATAGCCATGCAATTCCCAGCGTGCCTTCATCATGCCTAAACCATGTATCCATTCATCCTCTCTCCAAGTGTGGCTGCATGTTCCACCTGGGCCCGAAGTCACGCAAAACTCAGCTGCTAGCACTTACCCAACACCCCCTCCTGATACATAACCCACCCATCCCCTCCTTTCAGGAGCTTCCTTAATCTCTGTCCTGAGGAGTGATTTGCCTCAGGGACTTCGGTTCTGCTGGAGAAAAGGCCCCAGTCAGGAGCTCAGCTAGCCTTTCCATCACTGGGAGCTGGAAAGTTTCAGGCAGAAAATCCTAAGACATAAATAAAAGTTTGGTCAAGACTTGGAAAGTGCCGGATGTGCAAAGGAATGACCCAAAAGGTAAAAAGTCAAAGATAAATAGGAACAGTTCGTGTAAACTGTGTGCTCATCTTAACAATAAACAGAGCGGCTGCCGCAGAGAAACTTGAAAGAGCTCCACTCTGCGAAGATGAATGGTTTGCTGAGCCTGCTCTGGGCTCCGTTTGAGGGGCTTCAGCATGAGTAATTGGGTGTGAGAAGCACTGGCTCACCAGGGCCGGAGCAGGCGAGCTCCAAGGAGGGGGAACACGTAATGATCACTGGGGTTATTTATTGTTTCGTTTGCTCATTAGCTTGGCATCACCTTAAGTCTCCAGCCGCAGCACATGATGGCTTTGAACTGGCGCCCCGGGTGTCGCGGACACAGTGACATGCAGTTTTGATGTGTGCCCCGCAGCTCCTGTAGGATTTCCGCTCTCCACTCTGCTCAGCCCAGCCGTCTGGCTGGGGATAAATCACTCTCCCCTCTCTAGAACAGCTCAGGGCTTTATTGGTATTATCTATCATTGTACAGTCCTTGTCTGGACGCGTGCAAGCTTACTGTCTCTCAACACTGAGGGCAGGATTTCAGAGAGCTGGGAGAGCTAAAACATGGGGAGCTAAACCCTTGTGGGTTTCCCCAGGCTCGCTATTCATCACAGGCAGCATGAGAAACTGGAGACAGGATGTGGGAAGAGGACTCTTGCCTGTAGAGGGGCAAGTTCTGCAGCCAGCCCACGCACTGCTCCTCAAGGTGGGGGAGCATGGTTGAGTCAGTTCTGCTCTCTGTGGCTCATGTCTGGAGCTCAGGTGAACATACACTCTCCTCAGCAAGGGCAAATCTTCCTTTCTGGCACTATCTGGCCTGAGCAATGTTGAAGATGTCAGAAGATAAGCCCAAGGAGAAAAGGGAATCTTACAGAAAAACTGTCAGTCCAAGGACACCTGCTCCAGTCCAAAACAACATAAATGTCAGTTGATTGCTTGTAAATGTAATGTAGAACAGAGGGTTTGGTCCAACACAATATGGACTTTAGCAGGCCATCTGCACAAGGAGAGACTGCCATGTGTCATTAGCCAGTCATTAGCATGACTGCATGTTATTATCCAACTTCATTCCTTTTATTTGGTACCAATTTTTCCCTAACCCAAAGAAAGACTGCATTGCAAGTGACAGACAGAGCACACAGGCTTCCTTAAGACACTCTGATGTGACTCATGACCATGACAGTGTGTCATGTAACTTCCATGATAAAACACAAACTCAGCAGGAGTTTGCCAATTGGCAAACATTGGCAGGAGAATACCAAAGAAACATCTCTGTGACCCTACTGCTTAGGGTGAGCATTAGGAAAGTACCTATGATCAGAAATGGGCACATCACTAAATGTGGGTAGTCAGATCCATTGCCTAACCTCCTATATCCTAGTAATGAATATCAATTAGTAGAATGAGAACTCAGTGGTAAGAGAAACATGGGAAATCCCCTCTTCCTCCTTTTAGAAAAAACAGCTAGTTAACACGAGCTAGTGTAAACAACCAAGTGTTTCAAGATGCAGTAAAAGACAGAAGCCTTTGAGTTCTGCTCAGGGGAAACTCCAAAGTTCTCTGCTGACAAATTTGTTTGCTCGGACAGGGAAAACTGGAGACCACAGACAAGAGCCTTTTAGAAGTTCGTAGTTGTTGGGAGGGAGCTCATGTCCTTAGCTTGTATCCAACTCAAGAGATGTAACACAGAGAACAGCAATGAACACGTGGCCTGGCCACAGAGGCAAACTCAAAGTTGATAATGTGTCCAGGGTGATGGACATAAGATGGACATAAGAGGCATTAGAAGGCCAAAAGGTGTTTCTGGTGCTGTGGACTCACTCACAAATATAAGGTGGTTTTTTTGTGAGTGCCCACCCAAGAGACATCACCTTAGCTTCTCTGGAAACACACAAAATTACAATGCTTCCATGTGTTATTCTGAGCATCCATCCTGGCACAACCATCCTGAAAGTGCCTCTCTAGTCTCTCCAGAAATTTTCAAACTCTAGATAATGCTGACAGCCTTTTCCCCCAATCTCTCCCTGACTCTTCCCACCTTCCCATCCCAACTCCATGCAACACGAGCAGCAGATCTCCCTTCTCAGGGCTGTTTGCACATTTTTCCAGTGATGTTCTGTTCTGACATGTGCCCCACATATGGGCCAGAGTCCTGGAGTTGCAGACAGGGGAACAGCTGCATGGCATGGACAATACCCTTATTAACGAATTTCTTCTCCAGGCTCTTAAATTGGATATCTCTGAAATGCTTTGAGTGGCAGTCGCAGTCCTCTGCCATCCCTCCTGCACCAGAAAAGAGGATTGCAAGGAAGGGTGAAGCCAGATTTTGCAAAGATGGCTCCATTCCCTTCTTTCTAGCTGTGGATACACATGGTGGCTCTGTGTCTGGTCTTCCTCTGCTGCTCCACTTACAGCCATCCAGGTGAGTGTGGATATAGTTCTCAGCTAAATGGACTCTGAAGAGAGATGGAGAGGTCCTGGAAGCCTGCAGGAACAGAATGCTTCAGCTGAAAAACCCAAGTGTACCTCTGTGATGCTGGCTGATGGACACATTAAAGGCATCTATTTCAGCTCCTTGGAGCCAGATGCCTCCTCCTTTCTCTGCTGGGCAGAGAGCTGGCTCAGCATGGAGTTTTCTCTCCCATTTCCTAGGGATGTCAGTCAAAACCAGGCTCTTGGAAGTTCAAGCGTGGCCAAAAGGAAGCAGATTTCAAAACACACCCCTCCCTTCATTCCCCCCTTCCTAGGCCTTTTGTTTCCAGTTCCCCCTCCTCCCATCAAAGAAAGAAACAAGAAAAGATTCTGAAATCACCAAGCCATGATCTATCATTCTTTCAGGGGAGTTTCTTCTAATATTAATCAACACAAGCCTCTCTCCCCACCTCCCCCACCCCAAGGGAGCAGTGGGCTTGGAAAGCTCAAGCGGGTTTCAGATGGGTCTTGCGGCAAAATTCCTTAGTTCTCAGTTGGAGTGAGATGGTGTCGGTGCAGTTGCCAAGCTTTCTGAGATTCTTGGAAGATAAATGAGATTCACTGCCTAGTGCCTAGTGACATGAAGGCACAGGACACCCAGAAACTCTGCTGTTTTTTGCAAATTGGGGCCAGAGTCCCTGTTTCGCTGCAATTGTCCCCAGTGAAGAAGGTGAGGCTCCAGCTGGGAGAAGATGACATCTTCTATGTTTTGCTTTTCAACCCTGAACTGGATTGCAGAAGCATAAAGATTATCCTAAGTAAGTCAGCTGCTGACAGACCTCCAGGGGTGGCCTCCCAGTGACATAGAGTGAAAGTATAATTTCTTCGGCCACTTTTTCCCCTGCAGGTCCCTCCCCTTGGTCTCTCACAGGATGCCAGCAGAGCAGCAGAGGAGTGAGCTCTTTCCCTCCCTGTGCCCAGTGGTGACAGCTTTACACTAGGACAGGAGACAAGTTTGGACTGTTTGGAGGGTGCAAAAGGACTGAAGTGATTCAGAGAAGTTTCTTTTTCCTGCAGTCTCTCCACTGAGTATGGCATGAATGCCACTAGCGTTAAGCTCCGCTGATGATCCAAAGAATGTCTTCAGTGGCTGCCAAGTGGGACACTCCTGTCCATGCAGTTCAAGATGCTGGCTGGCCTCCCCTCAGGCTTGGGTCTGTAGATGGCAAGATGTATACAAGGAGTTCCCAGGTCCTCGTTACCCATAGGTTAACCAGATGTTCAGTCAGTGTTTAATCTCCTGGGAAGAAAAAGGGATACAGGTTTCTAAGCAAAATTAGAAGAGGCTCCTCTTCCCTCCTGCATATCTGGCCTCTGTGCCACACTCTTGACTGGGAATGAATTCATTTTCTACTGTACCCATCATTGTGGATCTGGCTGTTTTGTAGAGCATCATTTGCAAAACTTCGTACTTATGCTGTTGAAGTAATATTGCCACTACACTTACTCCAGTCGGTTGAAACCACAATGGAGGTACTCTACTCTTTCATGAACCTTTGAAAGCACTGCTGACTTCATGGATTTTGGTATGATCTCTGCCCTCTGTGTACCTTTGACTTTTCTTTAGTTATTTATCTAGTATAAGCATCATGAGCAGCTAAGCAACTGTCTTACTTGTCCTCCAGGTAGCCGCAAACCCACAGCAGATGAAGGAGAACAAAGAGAAATCTTACAAAATCCTGCGTGAGAACCTGGGTGCTGAAGCATAAATGGAACACACTACCCCTGAAAGACCTCCTGAGAGAGTCAAAACAAGTCACAGCAGAAGAATTTGCTGACAAAATAGTGTGACCTCCTGAACACTTTGGTTAAAACAGCTAATTAATGTGACATATAAAGATTGTAACCTGAACCTCCTCCACTGCCAAAAGCAGAGACTTCCTCTAAACCATGCCCATGCTGGTGTTCAAACTGACTTGCAGAAGTCTCCTTCTGATGGCAGATGATCTGGTAACAATCCCTTCAATACATGTTACCCAGCAACAAAGGTGTCCTCTCTGGATCATGATCTCCAGAATACTCTTGCTGTATTTTATTCACTTTCTATTTCAGCCTAAAATGAGATAATTTCACACTCTCCGATTTCTGATTTTCACTCTCATTGTTTCATTGTTTTAATATTTAACCCTGCATGTCTTTCTTTTTTTTTTTTTCCCCAAGTATCAGACTAAAGAGTCATAAGTATTCGTACAATGTTGAGGATCAGATTGGAATTATATGTATCCCATTTTGCCTCCAGAGATCAGGACTTCCAAGGAGAAAGTGTAATGCTTAAAGTGCTTTTTGAATTCCTTTTAAAACTCAGCATCAAGATCTGCTGGCTGTGGGTCAGGCCTTGGTCACTGGTTTCACCCCCACAGGTCAGTGTGGGTAGTCAGCACAGGACCAAGGGCCAGGGCAGCACAGCCCTCCTCAGGGCTGACCTGCTCCAATATGCCTCCCCTGCGAGATTCTGCCAGAGAAAAGTTCACTATCTTCACTGTACACAGTATTTATTATTTGCCTGATGGTCTCTCTAATGGCTCAAGGATAATCCCTGATACAGAACTAAAATATAGTTCATATCTTGGGGATCTTACAGTCTAGTTGCACTAAACTCTAATGTCTCTCAATTTAATGTCCAACCCTGACCTGAATTTCCATGAAGACACTTCTGTTGAGGCTCATCTCAGAAGATTTTGGGTTGGATATTTGAAAGACTTTCCAACAACTTTGAATGAAAGCGATAAAACTGCACTGATTTCAGTGAAAATTCCTCAAGAAAATTATCTTATATTAGATTTTTTCCAACTGTAATAATAATAATAATTGTGCTAGAGTTTCAGAAATACTATTTGATTTGATCTATTTTATAATTTCATTTATTTGTTCGTACTTCTTGTTTCCACTATTTCACTGCACTTCCCTATAAACGCATGCTGGAGACACACTTGAAAGCAGCATTAAAGCAAATATAATGTAGAAAGGAAGGAAGGCAAAATGGTATTTTCAAATTTGACACATTTCCAAACAGGAAGCAGTATTTTTCTGAAAGAAAAGCTTTTAAAAAATGTCTAAGATTACCTTAAAATTCTGCTTCACTGAAAATTATAAACATATTAGTTTTCATTTTTAGTTTAGACAGAAAGGTAGCTCATCAGTGATGACATCTCCTGTACAAGCAACATTTGGAGGCCGAAGCAGCCCTTGGTCTGTGTCTTTAAGAAGGAGGGATGACAAGAGGCTGGCGTGAAGCGGCTGTTAGCATTTCCAACATGCTTTGTATTATGGCAGGGCAGAAGAGTTGACAGTCTCTTCTCAGTTCTGTGGTTAGCTGGCTACAGGCATGCAGTCATTACTTTATATTAATGTGAGATGTGAACATTGTTTTGCTGGTTGTAATTATTCTCGGAGTGGTACAACCTTAAAAATTACAGCTTTGGAGAATCTCTTCCTCTGTAGTTCTTCCTGGGAGTCCCTCCCTGGGTCGGTTCCCAATAATGAGATTTTCTAAGGAGGCTGGGAACGTATTGATTGATTTATTTGCTTTTGGATGCTAATTAACTTTGATGTTCTGCAGCCACACTCCTGG
>NW_020955780.1:390508-399798 GCF_003031625.1 Empidonax traillii
TACCGGGGAACAGCAGAGCTGGATCTCTGCTTAGAAAAAGGACCGCAGTGGGGGTCAGATGGGAGTAAGTGTCACTGGTTTGTGTTGCATTTTTCTTCCTGAGCCAGAAGCAAAAGCCTTTCTGAAGAGCCCTTCTTTTCACTAGACATGCCAACGGACAGGAGTAGGGACATCCCTGCACACAGGCTTTTCTAATGTGGACAAGGCAGATGGAGATGTCCCAGTGTGGGGCTGCCCTCCAGTGAACCAGGAGTGAGAACTGCCCACCCCTGCCCAGAGAGCTGTACCTTCTGGCAAAGGTCGTCCAGCAGCCACTAGGCCTCCAACTTCTACCCTGACCAGAACAAAAGCTAGGCAAAGACATCTGAAACCATTGCTTAAGCGGTGATGAAAGGGATCAGCCTCCCTTTATCTCCACAAAAGACACTGTCATCAGTCTTTGCACCATATTTCAGCACTATCCTCTCCAGTGAGCCTGCCAGTGAGGGGCTGTGTGGCTGTGCAAGCAGAAGTGGTGATGGGTTCAGTGCTGTTGAGTCTAAGATTTGGATGAAAACCAAGTTGCTTCTCTCACACAGGCGAGAACTATCAGCAGTGATGACCTCTGGCAACACTCAGCTCTCAATGCGATCATAACCAGAGCCTTCCTCTCCATCACCAGAGCCCCTCAGTACACACTGAAACGGGGTGTTGGAAAGCCAAGAAGTACATCCGAGCCTTGTGAGGCTTTGGGTTTATGTTGCTGTGGCACACTAATCTTCAGGCCAGCAGAGAGAATTTAAGAAGGAATATAGCTGGTTAATGCCAACCAATGTTCCTTTCTCAGCCCAACACTGGCAAACACACAAAAAATGGCTGGCCTTCAGCTAGGGTCCAGAGTGTGCTTCAAGGTCAAAGTGAGACTGCAGTGTCCAAACCGTATGCATTCTGAAAGAGCAAACACAGATTTTTCCTCTTTATTGCCTCCATCTTCACCCTCTTTTTGTTTTGTCTTAATACACACAAGGGAAAAGTGAAACAGGAATGGAGAGATGTACTCATTCCCTCTGGTACTGCAGAAGAGAGATGGCCTCTTTTGCAGTAGAAACAACCCTCTGCTTGTAGAATACCATTTTAAGAGTTCTAAGTCTTAAAATGTTTACATGATGCTGCGTCTACTAGAGCAACACATGTGATAACCACATTTATGGTAGCAGCCTCCTCAGCCATTATTATGCCACACACATCATAGTCGGCAAGACCTCCTGTGTGTTGCTTGTAGAGTTCTGGCTTTGTGCCTCTCCTCCAACCAATTTATACAAGACTCTAAGCATTTAGCAGCTTGCCACAGTGCAGAGCCAAGCCATAAATCCATTGTGGGGAATCATGCTATAAATGTCCACTTCGACCTCTACACTGTCAGGATAAAGCAGGCTAGTTCCTGAGGCCACCAGAAAGTGGCCCCTTCCCTGATTCTGGTCATGCAGTCATCCTTAGAGTGGAAAAAGCCAGTTACCTACTGCTGCTGCTGCTTAGGAAGGAGCGTGGTGCTGTGTGCAACCACAGGAC
Organism: Empidonax traillii; assembly: GCF_003031625.1. Classification (NCBI taxonomy): domain Eukaryota; kingdom Metazoa; phylum Chordata; class Aves; order Passeriformes; family Tyrannidae; genus Empidonax; species Empidonax traillii. The sequence goes on from NW_020955780.1 coordinate 392,057, forward strand.
ACAACATGCTGCCTGTCCTTTCAATTGTGTCCAAAATTCTGGGTAGTGACATAAGAGTTTGAGATCTGGACACAGTTTGGTGGCTGCTTTTGGATGTCACATCTAAAAACCAGTCTACAAATGATGCTATAGAAGAGATGAGTGAGGAGAGCCCCAGTTAATTCAGTCCTGAGCTGGATGCAGAGAACTTTACTAAACCTAAAGTAAGACAACAGAAGCTCTGCCCTGCAGGGATGGATCTAGCACAGATAGATGGTCTAATAGGGCAAAGTCAAACAGTTTTCATGTTGCAGTGAGAGGTGGCAAGATGAGAGATGAGAACAGACAAGAAAAGCTGTGGAGACACCTGTTCCTGCTCACAACGTGGAAGCAGTAGAGAGCTGGTGCTGCTCATCAGCAGGGTGGATGCAACTATTCCTCTAGAGAGTAAACAAATAATATGGTGTAATCATTCACTCATAGTAAAGCAAACTTTGGGCTCCTGCTTCCTCTCTCTTTCTAATCCTGACCCTGATCCCCCATGATTATTCAGATATCTAAAACCTTTTTAGCTGCCGTGATCTGCATTAGAAATCCAGCCGTTGCCCAACAGTCTGAGCTGTTAGTGACAGATCAGTGGGTGCTATGGGATCATTCGTTTAGCTCTCAGACAATGAAAGGACTGTTTTTTTCTAAACCTTCTCACTGACTGCCACATTTAATGAAGATACATATTGGGGCAGTCAGCACTTTAGGTGGTGAGACCATTAGTTGTCTTCTGCAATGAAAGGAGCTCTTTTTTTCACACTCTTAGTTACTGAAGCTTATTGAGAGAGACTGCAAAAGATGAATTATCCAAGCTGTAAAGTCTAGGCCTGCTAAATCTTGTAGGGTGGCTAGTTGGGCAGCACTATTGCAATATGAGGATGACTCAGCCACATAGCATCTTTGTTGGCATCCCCTTAGCTGCTGTGGAGATGATTATTGCTTTATTGCTAAACAGAGTCTGTCAGTGGCTTCAGGCATTTCTATGAAAAATGTAACAGAGGCGGAATAATAATTCAAAACATGTCAGACCAGAAAGCCATGGCTCATCATATCAGACTCCTGCCTGAAAATCAACTAGTTCAGATCGTTCAGAGTGGGTGAATCAATGCCACAGATGCTTGTGAGTTCACAAAAGTCAGCGAGTGCATCATTCCACGAAAGCAGGATCCTCTTTTCATACAAACGGCCTTACAATACAGAAACAGAAGAGAGCAGGGTAATTGTCAGAGAGTAGAAGCTACATCAGCAGAACTGACTCAGAGGAGAAATTTGCTTTTCAAAGATTTCCATGAGGCGTCAGCTGCTCGTGGGTGAAGTGATGCTAGCAGGCAGCGTCCCAGTTACTTTCCCACTGTGGGAACCAAACCCTTTTAAAACTGTTTTGACTGTAACCAAGGAATTAGAGAGATGGATGAAGCCAGCCGAAAGTGTGACAATCTCCTAAAGGCACACAGATGGTGAGCAGACACTGGAAACTGATTCATTTTGAACGATCACTTTCCTGAAGCACATTTTGGACAGTTTTCAACCTCTCTGAGGACCTGAGGAAACCCATAACTTCTCCAAGGCAAAATGAGGGGCAGGAGGGGAGAAGGGAAAAAAAAAAGCATGATTTTTCCTTGAAACGCATATTCACACATAGTTAGTTATTTATTTGCCCTCTGACATTGAGGGAAGCTCATCTCAGAGAATGATCACCCGTGGCTCAGACCAGATGGAGGTGGGCTACAAATTTCATTGCCAGTGCTAACCATGAAAAGATTTTCCCATTTCACCAGAAACCACAATCTCCCATAGTTCCCAGACTGTTCAAGTGATGTATAGCTTGGTAATTGTCCTGAAAGATAAGGGAAAGCCTCCTCTGTGGTTGCATTTGATATTGGACTGATGTATGGGATTGCTCAGTGCTGGCTCAGTGGAGGGTGTCTAGAGACAGTGTGGAATATGCCTCTCTGCCTTCTTCTCGCTGGGGAAACTCTGCTGGTGGCAAGCAGGATCCTGAGGGTTGAAAATTGCTTTCCCACATCTAACATCCCTTTCATAGCAGCCTTAGTCAGTTTTTGGCATGAGGACTAGAATTAAAGAGTTGTTTATAACTTGCTACACAGCTTTCTCTGCAGTGCTGCCACCCCTGTGGTATCCCTGCACTGGGGACTAAGAGGAGCCTGCTAAGACAGCTCAAAAGAGTAGGACTGAAATGGGGCATGGGCAGAAAGTCTTGCAAGTAGAAAGGGCGAAAAGCTTCTGGAGAGGGAAATCTTCACCCACAGCAAGGGATAGAAAGTCTTGCAAGTAGAAAGGGCAAAAAGCTTCTGGAGAGGGAAATCTTCACCCACAGCAAGGGACAGAAGTTCTTCAGTCAGAGGAAGTGACTGTGAACGAACCCGATTGACTGGCTATTGGAAACACTGGTTGTTGAAAATACAGCTAATGAGATGAGGCCTGATACAGAGATCTTCCAGGTTGGTGCTATATAGAAGAGATGGGCCACTTAAGACTTTCAGATGAGACTCTGCAATGCCTATTTTTCTACTTTCCTGAGAGAAGTGAGGATCCTGTTAATAATTTGATATAAGATTTTCCAAGCAACCGGGACATGCAGCCACTAGATGGCACGTCCATCCTTATCCAAACTCTGTATCCCACAGCCCTGGAAGTCTGGGATACCGTATTCATGCCACATAGGCACAGTAAAAGGATGATGTTATCTCAGCATCTGCTCTACGAAAATGCTGGCACAGTTTACAATTACTTTGTGATGAGAATTTGCAATCTGTTGAACATTCTTCTGTTACTTTGAAAGGATTTAAAAATAAGATGCACACAAATTTTGCAAACTTGCTCTCACTGTTTTCAGTGAAGATGTACTAGGGCTGCAAAGAGCATTTATGTACAAAACAGCTCGTAAAAGGAAATATACAGTGCTTTGTTCTCCCACAGGAGGGCTAGTGAATTATTTGGGTAGAACCCACATGAAGTAAGACATTATTGGTAGATACTATTTTCCAGATCCTCGGCTGCTGTTATGTGGTATACTTGCCTCATTTATACTAGCTGAGAGTCTAGTCTCTAGGTCTCCAGATCAGAATTAAGCAAGACACCAAGAGGTCTTTGGAGAAAGGAGCTTTTATTTGAGGGGACTGCCAAACACATTAGATTTGGACCACTTTCTCCCAGAGATTTAATTTCAGAGGAACTGGCAAAACAGAAAAGCCCAGAAACAGGAGTGAATAGAGCACATTAAGACATTTATGCTGTGTTTTCCATTTAGCAGAAAATATCTAACGTTTTTCAAAGCAGGGAGTTTCAGCAGCTTTTGTCATTGAAAAACTGGCTTCCACTACACACAAATTGAAAAGGAATCCAAACCTATAGATTTCCCTATCAACCAAGTTTTATATATGATAAAGAAATTAGGTTCTAGTGCAAGAAAGCTCCCCCAAGAAAGTGCAAGAAATTACCTCCCCCCCTTCTGAATTTTTTTCCACTAAAATATAAAGAAGTATTAAAAGTATCCATTGCCTTTTCTATCTGTGCACAAGGGGCTGGGCGTTTATTTGATGTTATTTGAAATTTTATTTGTTGTTATTTTGAAATTATCCCTTTGAAAATACTATTTTATTAACACAGTGAAGTAACACTTTGTGTTTCTCTTGCATGCCTGTGAACTTATCTGGCACTTGTTAGAGGATGAGTCAAACCAACTCTAACTCTCTGTAACAAGAATTATATCAAATTGTACAATGAATATATTACTTTCACAAAGAAAAACAGTAATCAAAAAGAAATATTTTAATTTCCTAAGCACATTTAAAACTGATAGGGAGCATATAGCAAAGATATGCAGCTGGTAGGGGAGGGAAAGGGAGAACTCACATTTTGTGAGTTCTCTATGTTGCAAATCACTTTGCAGTCATGGTGCACCACTGAAACTTCAGGGCTCTTATATGAAGTAAATAATAAACATTCATTCCCAGAAGAGCGCTATTGGAGATCCAGCCCCAGATTTGAGACTAAAGGGAGACACCAAGTGGAAGAAAGACACATGACTAATTGTCAGCAGACCTCAAGGATGTAATTCCTCCACGTGGTTTACTGCAGCTTTACTGCCTAAATTTGGCACATTTTGGGACCTCACTGCCCATATGGTCATTGAAACATGCATCCGTGTGAGAAAAAGCAGGAGGCAAAGGTGGAAAAGAGATTCTTTCCAATGCAAGATTTAAAATGGCTTAACATGGCAAGTGGAAACTTACATGCCTTAATAAATGAAGGCAATTAAATCTCTAAATACTTCTGTGAGCTTATATAAGAGATATTAGTGTCATATGTTTCTCTAGTGCCAATTCTGTTCTTCCTATTTTGAAAGACAAGGGCAGATCCATTCAACTCTGCATTCAAATTATGAACTTAGGAGGAAAGTAATCTAATCAGCACTCTGGTTCCTTCTTCCTACCATGCAGGAAAATGCTTATACTTGTCCAGGCAGCCTAACCTCAGAAACACTATTATGGAAAGATATTAAGCAAAATAGCTCAAATCTTGTGGGAAGGGAGGAATCTCATAGTGCTTTGACATTTTGTAACCTTCAAGCGTAAAGCTACACATAAAATCCAGAATATCAATTCAATCTGTAAGTACTAGATCGAAAGAAGGTTGTAAGTGGAATCTATTTTGCTTCCACAGGCTGCCTTTAGAAACAAGACCCTACTTGGTTGCTGAAGGGAATGGTAGATATTCTTGTTGCCCTCTTGTTACAGTTTTGAAAAAGGGGAGGAACGGACCAGTGTCAGGGGTTCCTGTGGCTAGCTTGTAGATGTTAGAAGAAGCTAGCGGTGGAAGCTGGAAGGTTAGGTTCAAGCTGTGACGCAGCCCAAGAAGAGACACACGCCCTAACACCTTCACAGCCAAGGGCTGATCCAACTTTATTAACACAAAATGGAGGGTTTTATAGGGTTAGGTAGAGAAGGGTCTGGAAGGTGGGTGGAGATGGGGCAGAGCATGCAAATCTGCTAACAATGGTTGGACAAGGGTGAATGAATAAACATTAGGAGGTAGGGACAAGGGAGGAGACAAACAGGTCAGTACCACCTGGTACACTGACCATTGGAACACTGTCTCTATGCCTGCCAGGCTTCAAGTCCGTGAGGGAAAAATGGGAGAGACAACCTACTAATAGGTTTTATGATTTTAACAAAGCTACTACAACAAAGTCCTCAAACATTGGAATTATCACAGGCAGTGGTGTTGACAAAGTTGTTCTTCCAGTCTTCAAACGAAACCTCTTCTTTTCCTTGATTCTTCCACAATGCATATGCTGTCTCCATTTCCTCGTGGTCTTTCTCACCTCCAACACCTTCTGAAGAGGAGGTTGTGATTCAAGTAAGGTCTCTTCTGCTGTCATGGTTTAACCTCAGCCTGTAGCCAATCCCTACGCAGCCACTATCTTACTCCCAACCAATAAGATCTGGGAGAGAATTGGAAGGGCAACAGCTAGAAAACTCATGGGTTGAGATAAAGACAGTTTAAAATGAAAGGAAAAGCCACACAAAAGCAAAGCAATATAAGAAATTAATTCACTGCTTCCCATGAGCAGGCAGGTGCTCAGCCATCTCCAGGAGAGCAGGACCCCATCAAGGGCAATGGTTACTTGGATAGACAAACGTCATCATTCCAAATGTCTCCCCTTCTTCCTTCTTTCCCAGACTTTATATACTAAGCATGATGTTATATGGTGTGGAATATCCCTTTGGCCAGTTGGGGTCAGCTGTCCTTGTTGTGTCTCTTCCCAACCTCTCATGCACCCCCAGCTTCCTTACCAGCAAGACAAAAACCAGAAAAGGCCCTGGCTCTGTGTAAGCAGTGCTCAGCAATAACAAAAATATCTCCATATTATCAACACTGTATTCTGCACAAATGCAAAACACAGCCACACACTAGCCACTGTGAAGAAAATTAACTTTACCCCAGCCAAAACCAGCACACCTGCAAAAGCCACAAACAAAACACCTTGTATCTCGAAAGACAGAGAAAGGGCACACCTGAAGAAGCAAAATAGTTCTGTGTAAGAGGAAGAAGAAAAATTCTGGTGTCTACTATATAAGCCTCAGGAGTAAGGTCAAGTTCTTAAGGTGTTCATCTGTATCTACAGGTGTTTAAAAGGACTGAGCCTGAATGCTACCTCTTTGAAATTAGTGTCTGGTTGCCAAAGATGCTTGCAAAAGGCACACAGAGAATTGTGTGATCAAGTTAAGTCCTAGATCCGTCAAGTTTCACAAAGTCCCACTGTGGATGTTGTTAGCCCAAGTATGCCCCTGAACTGAACTGAGTTCAGCAGAACTACCAAGAGCTCCTTAGCGAGTAGGATGCATTTTTGAAACTCATCTGTCATTTTCTGTCTTATCTGCCTCAAATGAGCAAGCCCATAGCAACAGTCGTGGACTCTTCTCAATCCAGAGATGTCTGTGGCTTGCTCATAGACCTTTTGAGATTTGTTTCTATGAGGATATTTTTGAAAAAGGGAGAAATTATGAAAGTAAAGGATGGTAAATCTTGATGATTTGTTTCAGCAAATTTCCCATCCCAAAAGTCAGATGGACATCCAACATGTATTGGAGCACATGCTCCCATACTTGTTATTGCTTAACAGATCATAAAGATGCCCAGGCTTGCAAGTGCTAGGGGAGGCTATATAAGAGCTTCCAGGAGAGCTACTTGGTCATTTGCTGCCCAGGCTTGCCCAGGCTTGATTCCTCCTCAGACCCGATTAAGGTGAGTGAGGGGTGGGTCAGGCTTGTTAGCAAGTGCTAGTGGAGGCATGGGTGGGTCAGGCTCATTAGCAAGTGCTAGTGGAGGCTATATAAGAGCCTCCAGGTGAGGGAAGGTTGCTCAGGCACCCCACAGGATCAGACTAACAGGGCTGTGGTACAGCAATTTCAAGGCATTTCAAGCAGGCAAGGCCGCAACCAGGTCCCACTTCTCGTAGGTGAGTGTGCTTTTTAAAGGTAGCAATGGTTTCCAGAAAAACAAAAGCCGTTACTGCTGTTAATACTAGGAGTGTGTGTGCTCAGACACTCCCCTCAAAGAAGGATGCAGCCACCCAGGTCTCTGGGTGTGCTGTCTCAGCCTGGCGTTGGTACCGGAGGATGGTGTAGGAGGTAGCTGTGTACGATGCGAGCAGGTCAGTGACTTGCTGTGCCTGGTAGCAGAACTTAAGGAAGAGGTAGAGAGATTAAGGTGCATTAGGGAGAGTGAAAAGGAAATTGACTGGTGGAGTCAAACCCTTTTGAACCCTAAGGAAGTCCAACAAGAGACGGCCAAGCCCTGCCCCTTCTGCCATAAGGCAGATGGAGCAGACCAAATTGATGGGGGGCAATGGAAACAGGTCCCTAATGGGAGAGGTAAAAGAACTCTCTCTCGACCCCCATCACCCCCCAGGGTGCCCTTGAAGAATAGATATGAGACCCTGGACCCAGACAGTCAGGTAGAGGACAGCCAAGAAGATCTCTCTGGAGAACCTCCTGGTTCGGCCCTGTCTAAAAGACGGATTACAACCACAGGTATAAAAAAAGAAAAGAAGGGTAGTTGTAGTCGGTGACTCCCTTCTGAGGGGAACTGAGGGCCCTATATGTCGCCCAGACCCATCCCAGAGAGAAGTATGCTGCCTTCCTGGGGCCAGGGTGAGGGATATTAGTAAGAGACTTCCTGAGTTAATT
>NW_020955781.1:0-1005 GCF_003031625.1 Empidonax traillii
CCTGAATTTGACTGTTAGATGTATAGGACTGCAGCAGGTTCAAAGCTAAGCTGTGCTGCTGCTTCCCTGTTGTGTTGTGCTCATACTCAACCTGAAACTGAACCTTGTGTTTCCTGGAGTGAGGGGAGAAAGGAACAGTGTAATTTTTTTTTTTTTTTTTCCCCCCAGGAAACAGCCAGAAATGTTCCTGCTTAGCAGTCATTTCTCTTCTTATGCTTTCTGCTTATTCCCTCATAGTACTGACTTATCAGCCAGTGGTGACAACTGACTGGTAACTACTTGCAGTGGGAATATCCAAGTTATACTGACCAATAATGACCCTTTTTCTTCTGAAATCTTATCACCATGCACAAGGCCAGTGTTTGTCCCAAGCTCTGCTGTAATATTCAGTTCCTGTTCTTGTTTCCCTAAAAGCTTAGTATAGTGCATACTTAAAGTGTGCACCAAGGTGAAATTACACCAGTATGTGTAATTTCCACATCTTAATAACTAAGGCAAATACATTTTCCTTTAAATTTTACTGACAGAAACTTACGTTAACAAACTAGTTCTGATTTTCTTGTGATTAAAAAAAGATGGAATATAAAACATTATAAAGAAGATGCAGCTTAAAAATATAGGAAGAATCCAAGAAATTGTGAAAAGATCTAAAACCACTCTATTTCTTTACATTGTATATTTTTAAACTGACAGTCTTTGTCTGAAAATGTAATTGCTTTCTCTTTGCTTGACGTTAAGGATGTTCTTTTTATTGTTGTTCAGAAGGTTATTTCTTACTGTTATAGCTTTAACTTGTCATGACTCAATCCAAATTCCAACATTTTTCTTATTTCAAGAGCTTTGAACAAGCCGATGTTTGGGACGAAAGCTTTTTTCATTACTTAAATTACATATTTGTGTGGGATGAGAATCAGATGGCAGCATTTTAGAAATCTAGTTCACCACTTCAGTCTCTTGTGCCAGTTATCTGTCTGGTCAGGACTGTGATATAAAGGCTTGGAAATT
>NW_020955781.1:2331-17852 GCF_003031625.1 Empidonax traillii
GATTGGTAGGTAGTAGAGGTGATGTTAAGGATTTAGTTTTAAATAGCTGAGCCTCACTTGATGTAAAAAGGAACATTTGCATTAAAATTTTACAAAATTGTATGTAAATCATGTGTGAGAATTTGGATGGGTGGAGCAATTAGATGCAATTTCCTAGGTGGTAAAGCAGGGAAATTTCTACAATTGTGTTTAAGAAGTATTATAACTGGGAGTTCCAACTTAAGTTTTATCTGCTGTGTAAATGTGAAAACTCCTAACCATGGGGGGCGGGGGGGGGGGGATTAAGTAATTTTTCTCCATCTTCTGGAGTACCAGTCAGCTATCACAGCTATTCTTGGCAGTTGAATATTGCTTTAGCTGGGAACCTATTGTACACTATTCCTTTTAGAACATTTTCAAAAATACATAAATCACATTAATGGCTCTCAGCAGGACAGGCTGTTCTTTCAAATTTTAGTCAGATCTGCTTTATCTTACTCCTTGTAATCATGCAGTTATATAGTAAATAAAAACAAAAATTGCAAAGCCCCTGGTAATTAAGTACCACAGAAAAGTTGTGACAATGGCCATCAATAACATCAGCGTTCAGCTAAATCCTTCCTATTTAATTTCTCCTAGTATCAGTGACTGATTGTGTTTTGGGGTTTTTTAATTTATTTGGATTTTTTAAAGTTAACTGGTTTCTGTTGGTTGTTACTTCCTGTAAGGTTGGGGTGTTTTTTGGTAGGAAAAAACCTCTCAACCCAGTAACAGTTTTGGGTTTAGTTGTTAATATTTTTTGCCTTTCAAACAGATGACAATTTTGAATTTTTCTCCTCTAGTTACAAGAAAATCTTTTTATTCCTTAGTGCAGCAGTTCCATATGCAAAGTGCTGGGAAGGAGGTTTCTATTCCAACATACTTTCCTGGCTTCTGAAGTAACAGGGCAAAACGTTGCACCAGCAGAAGATGGCAAAGGCTTCTGGGCTGGTCTCCAAACTTCCATTATGTGCTGGCTTTGTTCTCTCTGGACCTGTTGGAGGAGAGGTAATAAAGGAAACCTCACTTCAAGCACTGGCTGCTCACAGAAACAATCTGGGGATAAGGACAGGGAAAACCCCCGCACTCTAGCAAACCTTATCTTCAGCAACAGGAAGAGATCACCCAAAAGGAGTAAAGAAAACGAATGAAGTCTGTCTAAAGATTCAAGTCTGCTTCAGAAATGATGATGGCTTTACAGTTTTGAATAGAAACTACCCTATTTAACATCCTGCCACTAGTGGAACTGCCTGGCTTGCTTGGAGCAGGAGGCAAGGGAAGCCTTCTGCTAAAGCAGAGAGAAGAAGGTGTTGTGATGGGAAATGTAACTCTCATTGGAATTTTTTTTTTTTTTTTCAGTCAGGTCTGAATTGTGAAAGGATTTCATCCCTTCCCATTATCTCTTGAGACAAAGGTGAGGAATAAGATTGCTGGTAATCCAAAGAATATGAGAAAGAGAAGGAAAATGTCCCCAGAGGGGGACATGTTAAGAGAGAATGAACCAAAAGCGTTGAAGCCTGTGGAGGGGGAATTCAAATAGAAACACCCTGCGGTGGTAGTTTGTGACTAAGAAATTATTTGACGTGGAGGGCGAGAAGGTGCAACTGCAGAAAGGGTTGAAGTGGCTGGAAGCAGGAATGCTAGAGACAGAGCAACCCCCTGTACAGGACCAGAAAAATAAGATGCCAGCTCTCCTAGACGCATATGATGTAGTTGGGTACAGATAACAAAGTGAAAGATGGGATTCTACTTCTAGAGAAATTCCTCTGTCGGTGTTTAGCCTGACAGAATTAATCAATTGTCTGATAAGCTGTTACAAAAAGTGAACAATGCTGTCCACTTTGACTTTATGAAAAATAAACACTTGAAGCAGTGTTTTCTAGCTAATTCTTGCAGCTTGAAATTAACTTGTTATGTAAATTGGAACTATTTCAGTGCTTAGTTGGTGTTACATATACTGCATGTGCTTAAAAATCACTTTTCCCTAAACACCTTATTAGTAATGATGTCACCATGAAGCATTTAGGGCCTGCCCTGAAGAATCAGATGGGGTTAATCAGATCACTTGGTCAACTATTAAAGGATTTTAAATGGTATAACCTTTCTAGCTAACGATCATTTGGATTTACATTGAAAGTTAAACTTCCTTTCTGACTACAGAATGGTATAAATAGAAGCTGAATCTTGCTCTGAAGCACAAAGCCACAGGCAGATAGTGAAATGTGAACCTTATTGACGTAACTTATGGGAAACTGTTCCTGGTAACGTCTCCTGTTACCAGAACAAGCATTATTGTTAGTGTTGAAGACATTTGGGGTTCTTCTTGGAGCAAGAAGGTGCTCTAAGTGTTGCTGCATAAATGACATGGAAATGGCATGTGGATAATGGGTGAAGTTTTGTCTGGAGGAAAAATCCAGAGGACATGACTGCTGAGCTGGAAAGATTCTTTGAGCAGGAATGCCAGTTCATGAGGCACAGCAAAATATCAAGAAAGTGGGAATATTTTTCTTTCTGGTAATGATCCACTGCATCATGAGTGTGAGCTAAGTGAAAAGGAATATTAAAACAAATTGTCTTAAGGTCAGAGAGGGATGACTTCTCTTGAGAGTCTTCAGATTAATGATAATGCAGTTCAAAACAGTGAGCAGAACTGAGAAAAACAAGGAAACTAATCTAAGGACTTAGTTAATCATTGCTATAGTAAAAATCAGTAGGTCTCCTTTAATGCTTTGTGGCAGTTTTGGTTGTTGATGGAGGGAAAGAGTTGGTTTTTTTCTAAGATCCTTTCGTGGCTATAACAATTCACCTATTTTGAGCTTGGAAGCCTTCACCCTAATTTCTCATGTTTGAAGTTTTGGAAAAGCAGTGTTTGTTTTGAGGAGACTATACCTGAAACTGAAGGTTGACCAAATATCAAGGTGTGAGCTCTAAATGTCTTTAGAGAAGGAGGCCATTTATAACAGTAATGGGAAGTAAGCACACCAGTTTGAATTAACAAGGAAAGATTGGGCAGCCCCAAGGGGTTAATAACTGTTTTGGTTTTTCAAACTCAATCTACCTAGGCTGTGTTAAAATCACTGTCTGCGTTCTTGCTTATGCCATCATATGGATTACTTGCACCTGGGAATTACAAGTTTGTAACAGTTTTGGCTGGAAGGCAGCAAATTATGTTCTCACATGCTCTAGACACCCTTGTGATTTTTACCTACTATGGAAAATTATACTGAATGTGCTGGTAAAATGCAATTTGGAGGGCAGAGGAGCTGATCTTTCCAAACATTTCATGTATGAATCTTGTTTTGTATGACTAAGGAGGTGCAGGCCACGATGCTTCTCAGCTCTCCAAGATGATGGAAAGCCCTTGGAGAGGTGGAACCAAGATAAAGATCCTGAATTGGGAAGAAGGAAAGAGCTTTTCAGCTCCTTGTTTCCCCCTCCAGTCAGTTCCCCTAAGTTATCTGGGAGCTAAAGTCTGCTGTGCTCCTGCTGTCATGCACTTTCTTTGCAGACCTTTGAAGGGCTTAGATGATGTGTGTTGCCCCAGATTAACATTTCTTTTCTCTGTACCTTGGAAAAGCAACTGTCCTTCCAGCAGATACTTAAGCCAGTACAATGGCTGAGATTCCTCATGGGAGTTTAGGACTGGCACTGCAGAATATTCCCAAGAGAGCTTTCATGCCCTTTGGATAACTGGTGAGCACTGAATAGTATTGGAGTAAATATTTTGTACGGTGAGGTAGGGAAAAAGATAATGTTAGGTTGAGTAAGACTGTAGCAGTGAATTGGTATTTGAGAAAATAAATAGTTTTTAAGTGGAAACTCCTGACCAGAAGGATGCAAACTTTTCTATATCCACTAAGTGTCTAGTTACTTGGTGTTTGCAGTGGAAATAGTCAAGTTTTCTTTAACCCTGAAAACCTTTGAAACCAGAGGTAATCATCCCTTAAGAGGATAGTAAGTTGGCAATAGGATTGTAAGGTATAATGATCTTTTCCTATCTCAGATCTTGGCTGGGGTACTGTGCTTTTCAGGTGTTTCCTGAAAGGAGTGTTGGAATCTTTTCAGAGTCTGCAAAGAGTCTGGAGTCCCAGCAATGAGATTTCTGGATGTAATGCATCAATATTACTTGATGTGAGTTTTGATCTTGGCCACCTAAATAATACAGTATATCATGAAGGGTGCTTTTTAAATAAACTTAATCTTCTTCATCCCACCCTCTTGAAGATACCTGAGTTATAACTAGTGGACTTCTGGATTCAGGGAACATGTTTTCATTTGTATTTTAGTCCTCTGGCATCAATGATGGTTCTTTGAATCCTGTGGTGCTCAAGTGTAGATTTGAAATTCTTCCTCTATATTGGAATTACTATATTTTTCATGTTTGTAACAGTATAAATTAATCTGGAATGTAAATTAGTCAGAATAATTACAAAGAGCTATTCAGCAGCAACCAGGTTTATTTGTTGTTTATTGATAATGTGAGAGAAGATCCAACATAGAACCTTTTTTCCCCCAGGGACCACTTTCTGCAGCCTCCTGCTGTGTATGGTTTCTATTCTTGAAGACCTTTCAGCTCTGCATTCAGCATGTTATTGGAGTGCTTGAAGCCAACATTTCTGGAAGAGGGCAAGGCTGCACATGAGAAGTGCATTGCACAGAAACTCCTTTCCCTCAGCCTGGCCACACCACCACACTCAGTGTCCCTTTCATCTGTGTGACTCCTGTCACAGCTGCAACACGTGCATGGTTTGAATCGTTCCAAATGGTTCTGCTGTGTTCTATTCAGGATGCTTCGTGCCTTTAGGAAGACAAAGCTGTTTTCCTTTCCTGCTGCTCAGGTTCACTTAAGCATTTCTGCAGTGCCACTGTAAAAGTTGCAGATGTGGAACTCCTTAAGTGCACACTGAGTATTGCTTTGCATATGTAAGATGTCTGTGCCATAATGACAAAGTAGAACATGGTAGATATTTAAATAGTGGCTTCTTTCTCCCACTCACCTTCCAGCTGATAAGAGGAACAGGAAAATATATTTGGGTTAAGAGAATGTGTTGGTTATAGCCATCTTTCACTGATGTTTTTCCTTTCAGTTTTTGGATCCATCCAAATACAAAGGGTCTCTTTTTTTTTGTTTTGTTTCCTTGGGATTTCATGATTTACAGAGTAATTTAATACTTAATGATGGAAACTTCGGAATGTCAATCTTCCTTCCTTCTTCCTTGTGTCCACTTCCACAGAGCATAATATTGCAGTGTAGGTAACTGGCTTTTATCACAAGGCCTGTTCAGGGGTTCCAGACAGCAGGGACTGTCCCAGGCTGGTGCTCTCCAGATGCCCACACAGCCCCTGTCTCACCCCTCCTACTCAATAGGGTAGGGGGAGAAACTAAGAGGAAAAAGTTTGCTGATTGAGGTAAAGATGGGGAGATCCCTTGCCAATTACCATCATGGGCAAAACAGTCACAAGTTAGGAAAAATTAATTTCTTACCAGTTGGTGAAATATATTTGGATAGTAAGAATGACAGAGACTCTTTTTCACTTTTCCTTACTGATTGCAATAATTATATTGAATTACATAGAAGGGAGCAGATTTGGAGTCTGCTGATTGCATGAAGCTGTAAGTTTTTGATACTCTTAATACCTTCTGCTATATCCAGTTGTGTTTTATGTCTCGTGTCAAGTATTGTTTCCAGTTGCCTTAGCATCCATTATGAGTATTCATTAATTAACTACTAAATTACAATGTCTTTTCTGTTCATTTTATGAAAAGTTACAAATCTCCCTTTTTAAAAAAAGCTATTCTAATTTAATAACAACCCAGAAATTCAAATTGGCCCTGGGCTAAGATGCAAAATCTGTATTCTTTCTGACAGATTTGATTTGTTATTGCAGAAACAGGACAAGGATAGAATCATGTACACCTGCCCCCCCCCCCCAAGTGCTTCTCTGATATTTTTTTTCTTGATGGACCTAATTTCTTAATCTGTGCTTAAAAGAAAATGCAGTTTTAGGTGGTGCTCATCTGTGTTTGTTTTTGTAGGTTTTTTATTTGTTTGGTTTTCATGATACATTTTAATGGAGAATCTTTTGTGTAGTTCCAGGTTTGAAAAGATTCTTGGAAGTTCTATAGACATAGAAAAATTGAATTTGCTGGCAGTATTTGTTTTAAATCTTCATAATGTGTGTTAGACACAGAGCTCTACATTATTATAGTGTTATAGATCATCAGATTGTAGGAAAAAAACTCTTCATTTTGATTCAGGTCTGAAGCAAATATCTGACAGGTTTTATAGATGGAAGTTGTTCCTTCTGAGCTGTTCAAAAATTGATTTCATAATTGTAAGTAAAAGTGAGTATTTTTAATTGATAGGCATTGACCTAGGGCAGCTTAATATGATTCCTGTGATGTTTGTTCCTAAATCTGGGGGTTTTTTAAAGAAAAACCTTATTGTCATGTTGGGAAGAAATGAAACTTCAAACTACTTTTACTGCTTATGTGAGATTAAAAACAAACAAAAAAAATCACACCAGAGCGAAAAACATTTGTTGCTATGAGATGCTGAAAGTCTTTGGGACACTAAAAATTATGGGCTTAGGGGCAGGTAGAAAATAAATCTGACAGTGTCTCTCTCTTTCTATTACCAAATGATCAGATATAATGCATTTTCCTGTTTGACCTCTTACACACTCCCTCCAATTTCGTCTCCCTTGCCTCTCCATTATCTGTGAATTTATTCCCATCCACATATCTTCTAATGAGAGAAATCTAATCATGGCCAGCATACAGCCTTGAATGTAAATAGGATATGGCGCATCATCTGGTGCTCTGGGAAATAATTGTGGCCATCATTTCATCTATTTTTGTATGTGTGGTAGCTGGGCCAAAAAACCTACTGCTTTTGTTTTTGGAGGTGTAAAAAAAAAAAAAACCAAAACAAAACTCAAACCAAAATCCAAACCAGTCCTTTGTTTTTCCCGAAAATATCTTAATTTTTTAACACTTTGTCATTCCTAAAACATGGAGCAGAAAAAACATATTGTATGAGAGACAAAAATGGGAACGACCCCTTCCCTTTTCTCCCCCTGCACCAAATATTTCTATACTGGTAATATTTTTTGCAGAATGCAAAATAACTGAAGAATGTTAAGGAAAATTTCCACTCTGGAGGCCAGAAATTGTCATTTGATAGCTTCTATAAACTGATTTACCTCAGGACTACATTGTAGTAAAACTATGTGCAAATATAAACAGATTTTTATAGATGATGTTACAGTAGCTGTTAACAGTGTAGAGTGCATGTCCTTGGGGAATCAAATTTGGGGGTGGTCTTTAAAAGGCACTTGGGCAGAGGACTGGTAAACATCAGCTCCATTAAACACTTAAGGAACTGTTAGGCATAGTAGTCATCAGACTAGAAATAACTTCTGGTTTTATTCCTCAGTTGAAACTTCAGATTTTAATGTTAAGCATTTTCCAGTTAGTGCTGTGACTTAATGCTTTTCTTGCAGTTTTAAATTGGTGTTTACAGTGGGTACTTGTGATATTATGGTTTAAAATAAAAGGTAAGAGAGGAAGAAATTGTCACCTAACCAAAATGTCACGGAGCACATTTTTCTGTCTAATTAGGGAGAAAGAAAAGCTGCTCCATACTCTTACTGTGTTGTTATCCTCCAAATGTGGTCCCAGAGCAGAGTTGCTCCAACATAACTTTTTCCCCCCGTGTTTTAAAAGAACAACTTTTCTTGCTGCTGTGAGATCCCCAGTGAAATTCAGATGAGCGTCTGGCTTAGAAAAAAACTTGCAGCCTGAGGCCTCAGAATCAAAGCTAAATTTGGGTTGCTCAGCACTTGCTAGTTCAGTGAATTTGCGAATAATCTGTCATGAAGGCTCATACCAATTCCCTGGCTTGGGAAGCTCCTGTCCTTTTCACTGTGCTTGTCGAAATAAGCCTCGTGCTGGGGAATAAAGGGGCTGCAGTGCACCTGGGGGGGGGGGGGGTTTGCTCTGTCTCTTACCTTCCATTGCCCCAGTTGAAGTCAGGCTGGATTTAAGAGGCACCACAGGGACGAGCTGTTCTGGGGCACTGCTGTTCGATAAACACACTGGGGAAGCCCTGTAATGCCAGGAGCCCTGGCCAGCTGGCCTGATGGCTCCCAGTGAAGGGAGCACCGTGGCAAGGTGACACACACCTGCCCCTGGCCATGGTGCTGCTACACAGCCCGTGAAAACCAGCCTGGGTTGTGTCCTCTTGTACCCCAGATGTCAACACGGGAAGCACCCAGTGTGCAGTGCTGGCAGGGAAACTTCCAAATCCTGCCAAGGTACTGATGGAAAAGGACACTGAACTAATCAGTCCAAAGTATTGCTTTGTAGGGTGGGGCTTCTCTGCCCCACCCTCTGGTCCTGTGGAGGTTTGTCCAGCATAGGTTGCTCACTCCCATCCTCGCTCTACAAGATTTGCCTCACAACAATATGTGTGCTTAGTGTTAAAACCTGCTATCTTAGCTTAGCAAAGTGGTCTCTTTTTCTAGGCTTAAACTCAAAGGAACATTTAGAAAATAACACTTTAGGGGGAAAAAAAAAAAAAAGGCTTTGCAAAGCACCAAAGGAGTGAAATCAAACCCAGAATCTTTCATGCAGTATCTGAGCTGGTAAATAAGAATTTCTAGAGCTTGGATATAAATTATGTTCCCTTTGTGTAACTGTTTTCAACAACACAGTTGGCAGAGAATTAACTTTAAATGAACTAACAAGTTTTGTAGGATTTTTATGATTCTTTATTCCTTACCTAATTTTTGGCTTGGTATTCATTTGTTAATGAACTGGAGTTCTTAAAAACTTCAGGTCTGAGGGATGTTTTAAGGCAAGTTCATTTACCCCCTTAAGGGAGTGAGGAAAGGAATTTAATCTCTTAGCTTTTTTTCTCCCTAGGAGTAACTTTCCAGCCACTCTGGGCTTCACTCCCAGACTCCCTGCAGTTCCCTCCTCAAGGGATATGTTTGTCCTCGAGGCTCCTAAATGCAGTTAGCTAACATATGTTAAAATAATTGTGAAGAGAAGACAGCCTGGTTTGGATTCATGTTAGCATCTCATGCTCATCCCTGGACTTAATAAAAAGTATTAATTTTAGGTTGTAAACCTGAATTAAAACATGGGTTGCTTTGCCATCACTTCTATTTAATTCTCAGTTTTGGTTGATTTCTGTTTCTACTCTAGAATACTGTTCTAGGTCTGAATTGATGACACACCTCTGTTTAAAAGGAATGAGGAGATAGATTTGGGCAACTCTGACCTACAGCATGGGATTTTAGGCCAAGAAAATCTTCATGTTGGTAGTTGAGTCTATAGTGGACCACGCCAATAAGCAGGCATGGTTACTAAGTGGTAGACACCACCCTATTCTCTTAATCTTAGCCTGAAGATAAGTGTGTTTTGGGATGTTTTTTTAATGGCATGGCATAGTGGACCCCTTCACATATGCACCCAAGAGCAGATTGGTAAATAGGCTGTGTTAGGTGCCCAGTATAAGTTAATGAAGTCAGTAATGCCAATGCTTGAGTTGTCATTTTTTTAAACTGCTATTTTACTCAAATTATAGAATTTGAAAAGGAATTGAGACTGAGCTTAAAACCTTTTTTTCTTTTAACATCTTCACAAAATTCTTCCTTTCACTTCTGAAAGGAAATTAAAAATTGTACATAACAGGGGTATGACTTTTGGTTCTTATTTTGTTACAGAAAGAAGATTAGGGTTAAATTGCCTTCCACCCTCTCAGCACAAATTCCATTCCTGTCTAGGTAATACTTGGTTTAACCTTGAATTTTGGCTTATTATAGCACGGGATATTGCTTGAGATGCAAGAGGAAGTACTAAGCAGTCCATCTGCAAAGTGATCTTGCAGTAAACATCGAATGCCACAAGTTTTTGTTAAATTAAGCTTGTGGGTTTCTACATATTTTAGGAGCAAGCTGGCTTTTTAGCTGCCCTGCTTTCTCCACACTCTTAGTCCTGTGATTAAACCTTGGAGTTGTTTGGCTCTTCGGATTTGGATGTTGTTTTGGTAAAGCCAAGTTACTGTCGTAGCTGTTCTTTTTAAAACCCATTGCACGCAGTTACAAAACAGGTTACCAATAACAAGTTGTGTCCCCCTTGCTTCTTGCATGCAAGTCACTCTCATTTATAAATAGAACTGTACTGATAGACAGAACTTGGCCCTATCCTCTTGTCCTCTTATGCGAGTTATTTTGATTTAAAAATAGAACTGTCCTAGAACTGATATGTATCTACGAGGTTGTGAAAGTTCACTTCTAGACACCACTGTAACTAAGCAGCGAGTTACAGGGAGCAGCGTGTGTGTGCTCATCAATAATATAGGGATTTTAAAGCACAGTTCTTCAAGGAGCTGTGTGATTGCAAAGAGTTGCATATCCTCATGTTGGTCCTTTGCTTACCAAACCCTACCAAGATGTACCTGTGCACTTCCACAAAGGAATAACTGTTGTGAATGTTAGAAGGGTGAAAACGTTTCTGTGAGCAAGGACCACTTAGAAAGTGGATTGTAACTGTAATTTGTAATTTATTGAACTGCTGTGTTTGCTTATAGCAGTGTTGCAGTGCGTTTAAGCATATATTCTTTCTGAATGCCAATGCTTCTTTAGCATATTTTAAGGTGATTCTGCATTGGTATTTGCTCTGTCTTAGTTTCATTTGCCTTTTTTTTTTTTATTCTTTAAGATCACTTCTAAAACTTTAATCTTCCTTGATTTCTATTATTTCTTTAATAAATACATATTTAAATGTAAGTTTTGTGTTGTGGCAGCACTTTAATGTGCATAAGAGACTTGAATGTTTGAAAATCTTAGTTTTTTTCAGTCAGTCTTGTTTCACTTTTCTCCTTCCACTTCAGTTACCTTTGTCATTGAAATGCTCAGAGTTACACTGAGCACGCTAAAAGCCCAGGGATGGAAGAAGGTTAATCTGAATAATTTCCACAGTACAATTTACAGATGGACTGATGTCAGCAGTCATTTGATAGCAGTGGTACTATCAAAGATAATTCGTGGGCTCTGCAGAGGAATAAAGTTGAAAGGCACGATTTGAAGAAGAAAAAATATTTCTTTTTCCAGAAGCCTTTTGTAAGAAATCTGTTATGTGTTTCTGTTAAGTACTCTTAGATCTAGTACTTACCTGCCTCTTCTGCCTTCTTACCTGCAGTACAAGAGCTTGGCAAATCTTTTCAGGTAAGGAGTAAATGAAGAAACAAGACCTCATAAAAGTGTCTAAATGTTGACAGATGAATGATTATTTCAAGTGGTAGAAGAGAGATTCATTACATTTCTTTTCAGCAGGGTTGCTATGGTTAGCTGAGCAATATAGGGGGAGAGGAGTGTGAGAGCTTTTCCTACCTCTCTGAGCATCTTGTGACTATAAAATTCTTCTATTGCTTATCTGAATTTTTCCTTCATGTTCTAAATATACCAGTGCTGGGAGATTACTCATTTTTGTGAAAATGAGAGAGAAAACATGAAAAATTAAAGGGGTTCTGAACTAGGTAGCAGTGAAAGTACTGAACTATCAGTACTCTGAGTTAGGGACAGGATGAGAACGTAACAAACCCAGTTTCCATCTCATGGACTGGACTTAGAGCTACCCAGTTGATTAACCAAAGTTCAGTGGGAACCTGTGATATTCCTCCATTGGCATACCTGAGCTCAGGGATTGGTTTCAATGTGTCACTGTCTAACAGCCAACAAGTTGCTCTGGAAAGAGGCTTTTTTTTTGCCTTTTTTATTCCTGAAGCAGCATGACTGTTGGTGAACTTTCAGATTAAAAAGTAATATAAAATTACTTCATATGCATACAATTAGCTAAGCATGCCATAAAATAGAGGCTTGCTTTTAGCCAAGCAGTTTAATGGATCCAAGCCTTAACTTGGTTTTAGAAGACACAGTTAACTGGAATTGAACTTTATCTATTTGGACTTATTTCAGAAAACAATGTGTTGTCCAGGGGGATGAACACATAGCATAAAAATAGTCTTGAAGAGAGGAGGTTTGCTTTGCATGTGCATTAAGGATAGGTTGGTGTTTTGATTGTCTAAGCATTGTTTTACCCACTGTTAACCAGCAGAGAGCACTTTAGTTTGTAACATAACATCTATAAAAAGTGTGAAATTGGGAAAGGCTGGTGTGCTTTCTCATTCTCCAAGATGGCCATTAAAAACAAACTGCCTTTGAAAATTAAATTCCTGGGCTTGTGCATTATCAACAACATTTGTGTTCTATACCAAAATACTGCTTAGAAGTGCAAATTTAATCTTATGCTAGTGACTTAAGTGAAGATTCTAGGTGAATTTTACCAGTATTGTTTTGATAGTGTTTATTTACACCCTGCACTGTATGAGATACTCTTCCTCAGAATGCCAGCCTTACCAGGCTGATGTGGGGAATTATCTCCCTGGTTTGGAGCCCCGGGGTCGGGTGGTGCCAGTTTGTTTCCAGCTGGTGAGGATGGCGAGCACAAGGAGTTGTTGCCAGCACACAGAAAACAGCTTCTATGTGATGGTGCTGTTGTGGTTGCTCACTAAAATTCATTTGTAGGGACTGATCCAAGGAGAAGGCTTTGAGGCAAACAGCATTATGAATCAGTGCATTACATCTTCTTCTTTTCTTAGGCTGTGGTGTGCGTGTTGGTTGTCGTGAGTGAAATGCTGCTGAAATGAGGGTGGAGGGTGAGAATATCCGAAAAGAGGCGAGGCAGGAGGATCCTGATATGAACCTCCCCCTCCCCCCAGAAATGCATCTATTAATTGGTGGTTTCCTGTTTAAAAAATCCCCAACATGCAAACAAAAAAAGCCAAACACCACTCCCTCATATCCCCCCAACAAAACAACAACAACCACCCACCCTCTGCTCGTCACTTGCCACCTCTGATGTGACTGATTTCACCTCAAAAATGGGCAAATTAGTGTTTTGCTGTCTCAGGTCTGCAGTGTGAGCACAGTGGATGGGGCTGTTGCACGATGTCTGCTACCTGTTCCACACTCTCACCTTCCCTGAGGGGGATCCTAAGGGTCAATGTAAGAATCTGTAGATGTACCTACAGAGGTGCACAGCCTGAAATGTGGCAAGGATGTGATTCAGGCACGTCTTGAATGACTGCTGTCATGGCTGTTGGTAACGTGTGGGTTGTGTGTAATGTCTTAATGGGTACAGAGAGGAGAGGGAATTACTGCTATGAAGTCTCTGACCTCCCCTGATTTATTTTCCATGAGACTTGCGGGGAAGTAGCCAAAGCATTCTGTGGAGTAGGTCACAGCATGTGGAAACATGATCTGTGACTTGCTAGTCGTGCACATACATGAGGCACGTAACACTCCTGTGAGAGCTGCATGAGCAGGGACCGTGCAAATCCTGGCACAGAACAGGCGTACAAGGGAGGAGCGAGCTCGCACAGGCAGCAATAGTTGTAAATTTGTGTTTTGCTGAAATACTGTTGCTGCTTTTATGAGATGAATAATTAATATCACAAAGCTTACTGTTCCGAGTGGCAATTTTCAGGTCCCTCGGATGGGGATATGGAGCTGTTGGAGGCATAAACATCTCATCTAGCAATTTCTTCAGCAGCGCGTTGTGCCTTTTATTGTTTGAATCTGCCTGGGAGTGGCTTTAAGATCCAGTAACCTGATCTTTTATCACTCTTGGAGGCTTCCTTTTCTGGTATGCCCTGATGCATTCAACACATGTCGGTATTGTACGCGACCGGCAGCCCGAGCGATTCAGGCTCACTCTCTCTGTCTGTGAGAAACGGCAAATCATCCGCTGGTGAACGACTCTGAGACCTGTCGGTGTCTGCAGCTAATTGCTGTGTGGCTCATCAACTCCATTTAAGAGCCTGGAAGCGCTGTGGATGACCGCGCTAGAAAGCGTTGCCAAGATCTTATCTCGGGAGTAAAGACTGGTGAAGAATGAGAGAGGAAAACGGCTTTTCTTTTTTTTAGAGGGATCGGGCTGATGTGAGAACACCCGGTTCCTCACTGGGGAAAACTGAGCGAGGCTATGAGCGATTCCAGGCTGTGCAGGAGGAGCAGAGACTGCCTTTACACAGCAGTTATTCTGTTACTTGTCTGAGAAACGTCAGCAGATGGACTTTGGTTTCAGTGCTGTGAATACTCGCAGTGGCTTTGCATGTTGGAATACAAGCAGTGATCTCTTTTATTCCCCCTCCCCTGTATATTTACCTGCTGAAAAATGAGTGAGGAAGCAAAGGAGAAAAATGCTAAACCAGCTCACAGGAAAAAGAAAGGAAAAAAGGTAACTCCCTGTACAGACAGTCGTGCTGTACTGCTGGTTTTGAGTCGGTTTGTGTTGGAGCTGTTTGCTTCTGTGTGTGGAGGGGGCTTTGGTTTGATAATTTCTTTAAAATAGGGTTGCTGGTAGAATCAGGATGATTTTCTTTATGCTAGATGCTGATGGGTGTGTTCCTTGCTGGAATCAGTATTGCCATTGCAAGTCGGTTGTTTTGTATTATTTCAGTATTCCATTGTTTCAATATATGTTAGCCATGGAATTTCAACGTGGTTATAGTTTTCCTAGTGTATTCCAAACACAGGATTACAAGTAAACAGGTATCTGAATTAAGCTTTTTTTTAAAGGAGAGACTGATAATCAACATGTGCTCATGTAAATGAATATTATGGACTTGTTTAAGAAAAGCAAGTTTTCAATAAGCCTTTATCTTGTAAAAACTATGGGTTTTGCTGTATGTCACTTGGATCAGTTTTATATATTTTGGGGCTCAGAAATATTGTGGTTAAATTAAATTCTGGAATGAAATTCCAATTTCAGTGGCACTAATTTATGTTATGGCGTAAGCCTTTTGCCTGAAACTACTTAAGAAGGCAAATTTTATTATTACCTTCTATGTTGCCATTTTTTGCTTTCCTGATAATCATGTAATTTCCCCCTCCCACTTGGAAATGGATGATTTTCATGTGTTTACACCCAAGACACAGATTGTTAAATCTAGGAAGTGCACTTCTTCAGCTTTTTCTAACTTGCTTTAAGTTATTAACTCAGTATATTATTTTACAATGTGAATTTCCTTGAGTACTGTAGAAAAAGACATCTGAAATATTTATCATTGTTGCAGAGAATATATTCAGACTCCCACCCTTTATTTTCTGAGCATGTGTTTGCCTTCCTACCACATGAAGGTGTATGACAGCCTCATACTTAATCCATTTCCCTGGTGAAGGATTCAGTAAAGGTTGTTGAAAAAGCAAATTAAACCACATTGGCCCTTCTATTCTCCCAGAATTGCAAAGAGCAGCTTTGGAAGGAAGCATGGAAAAATATAATTGAAATCGCTTTTAATGGTAAATTAGGATACCTTCCTGACACACAGAATGTTTCTGTCTGGCATGATAGGTTGCCTCAGGACTAGAAGATAAATCTACAACTAAATTCTGGAGTGGTTTTTAAATTTTGACTGTTGATGTTTTTA
>NW_020955781.1:18186-22482 GCF_003031625.1 Empidonax traillii
GCAAAGAGCAGCTTTGGAAGGAAGCATGGAAAAATATAATTGAAATCGCTTTTAATGGTAAATTAGGATACCTTCCTGACACACAGAATGTTTCTGTCTGGCATGATAGGTTGCCTCAGGACTAGAAGATAAATCTACAACTAAATTCTGGAGTGGTTTTTAAATTTTGACTGTTGATGTTTTTACTGTTTTTATGGTGTCCAGCCATCTAGCTATAGTTACATAGCACATGCCTCTTTTTAGGGTTTAAGCTCATATAGATCCATGTCTTCTAGAGGACCAACCCAACAGCCAACAAGACAGAGCAGCCGAGGGGATTTAAGATTAAGCAAACTTTGGAGCCTCAGCTGCTATTCCAGGAATGGCTGGTAATGGTCTGCCTGCATCTTCACCTACTCAAGGTTATATTCTCTGTGGGCAGGAGGCCTCAGCTGCCCTGTCCAAATCCACCCTCTGTTGGCTGGAGCAGTGCCCCTGGTCTCGGGGGAGGCGGGTGGAGGGAGCAGTTGGACGTGTTTACATCTGTGAGCACGGGAGGCCGACGGCACCGCGCTCAGCCGATGCCTCGCGAGGCGATGGCAAGGTCTGCCCTCCTGTGCCTCGAGCCTTGGCCACACGAGCTGCAGGCAGCACCAGGGTGTGACTGCAAACCTTAAAGCTTCAATATGGAGGGGCTACAGCTTCCTAAGCCTGCAGGAAGCGGCGTTTCACTGCTCCCTCTGATTTTTTCCTCGTGCTGTTGGAATTGTTGAGGTGGCTGGGACATGCAGGCAGAAGCGTGTCCCTCATGACTTAATACACATTAAGGCTGTTTACATGTTGGCGTCAAACACAGGCTTGGCCCAGGATGTCCCAATGGAAAGGGACATCTTCTATTTTAACCAGTAGCAATTATTTTTTTCTGGTCTTGGTAGAATTATGCCCTTCTTTCCACAGTTTGTTGTGGCAAGGTTTTAAATTTATTCTTTTGATTCAGAAGATGAGTCCCTGAGTGGCCGATGAAGATGTATTTGGAAAGCATTACTGAGTTAACTAAGAAGCATTAGATAAACAAATGGTGTTTGGGTGTAAACTCCTGAGCCAGGTGAAAACTTAACTGGGTCTGGGATTCCAGTGAGTTATGCCACCTGTCCATCCTAAAAGTAGGTGTCCTGAAATGGGTACTTCCATGACTGCCTTCCTGTTCTCTTCAGATACTTCCTTTCTTGGCAGCTGTGCTTTCTCCATATTTAGCCTTTCCCAAGCCTTCTGTCTCATTTATCTTTAGAGTTAAGTGGTGGCAAGTCTTCCTTCTGCTCTCTGGCTACTGGGGTGCTCATTCCCATTCCCTTTTCATCAACTCTTGCTTTTCCTGTTCTTGCACAATTTCTGAAATAAAGGTGCAGGATGGCAGCAAGGAAAAGGTCACACAGTTTGCTACGGGAAAACCACAATCAGAGGTGTGTGTTCTGATTTTCCAGAAAATCAGAGGGTGTACCTCGAAAATAAGCCTTAACCTGGCAAACAGGGCCTTACTTTTGAGCATAAAGACATGCAATAACTGTGCATTTAGAACAGATTGGCCAAAGGAGTAGGTTTTCAGCAAATACGCTGGAAATATCAGTCTTGGTGGAGAGGATAAAGATAAGAAACAAACAAGGAGGTGTCACTGAGATTTGTTTTG
The DNA here is from genome assembly GCF_003031625.1 of Empidonax traillii. Lineage (NCBI taxonomy): Eukaryota > Metazoa > Chordata > Aves > Passeriformes > Tyrannidae > Empidonax > Empidonax traillii. The sequence continues at coordinate 19,850 of NW_020955781.1, forward strand.
AAGGATGGACAATTTAGATGAAAGGAGAACAATACTGTGCTTTAGCAGTGTGGTATTCCATGGGGATACAGCTTTCAAAGGATGATGAAGGTATCGCATCAATATTTATTGCTGAGGCTACACTGAACAGGATTAGCTCTGATGGAACAGAAAGCCTAATTAGTTTCTCTGTTGCATCCTTCAGGGTTCCTCCCTAACAGCAGCTTGTGCCTCTTGCATTTGAGCTTCTGTTGTCCTGCAATTTCCAGACATACTTTCACAGAGTCAGTGTTTTGAAACTGTCAAGTTGAATCCCAAGGTGTATAGAGTGGATTTATCTTGTATGTTTGTGTCATCACTTTTCAGTAAATTCTGGAATCTCAATTACAGAAGAGCATTGAACTCAGCCGTCACTAGAGGTGTAAGATGTGTTTTGGTTTTTAACAAAAGAGAAGTATTCTTTCCCCTCCGCCTTCAAACTGCTAGAATGAAATTAGTCATGAACATTCTTGTGGTCCTCTGGAGCTTTAAATGATAATCAGAAGTGCAGGAGTAAGAAATAAATTAGACAAGCTCAAAACTTCAGTAGTAGTAAGTTTCTTCGTTTTATGGTTATTTGCTGGGCACCAGTCACTTCTGAGTAGTGGGAAATTTCACATTAAACTCTCATAACAGAAGCTTTGCTAGAAATGCATATTTTTTGTTTTGGGGAATCTCTTGTTCCCTTTTTTCCATGCCCCCTCCAAGATCTTTAGACAGCCTGCACAATTCCTGTTGCTGGTGTGTATGTATAGTGTAAGTCAGTGTATGTACGGTGTAAATCAATAGTGGAAACTCCTAACAGAAATGTGTAAAAAGAGTATTCTTAAAAGTACACAGGAGAACTCATGCTGAACTCTTAATGTGATTCTAATCCATTTATTAATTCACCTGTCTGCCTTGCTTAGTTGATCATTGTAGCATGATTTCTGCATTGTGTTCCATTGCTTCGTATCAAATATGAATATGCTCTGCAGGGAAGAGCAAGCTGCTTATGCAGCAGGTTGAAAAATCAGTATTTGGGGTCAGAATGCTTAGAGCAGCCAGCTTTGTTTTTTGGACTAATAGACAATTTAGCTCAGTCCACTTTTCTTGAGCCAATACTCTGGGCTCACTGCACTGGGAACGCACTTTGCAGTCCCTGCCAGGGACATTTGCTCTGTCGTAACTCCAAGGTTTGACTCAGCAGCATTAGTGGCTGTCTCCAGAGGGGACTCTTCCGTTGTGGCACACGGTTGGAAAGCTGGTCAACACTCTGTCTTTGGGATGAGAAATTTCAGGGGGTTGAACCATCAATTTATGGTGGGGGTGGATGCTGAGAGATCAGAGGTTCTTGGGTGTGATGAGCCATTCCCCCTGCGACATCAGGAGTGGTCTGGAAGAAGAGATGGCCATGACTCCAGTGGAACCAGATTTAAAAGCAAAGCCCATCTCTTCTGAAATAACATCACTGATTTCAGTGGAGCCAAGAGCAGGGGGCCTGAGCTCTTGGCATTTCATCTTCATATTGTCAAATGATTCATCTACGTGTCAGTGATGACAGTGGGTCTTCTGGTGCTCATAACTTGGCACCTGTGAAGACCAGCTTTTGTCCTGACAAGATGAGCAGTGGTGTTCTGTTTCTGAGATTCATGGTGGTACTGCACTTCCCTCAAAGCTGTCATTTACCACTAGATTTACTGATGTGGTAAATGCACATTATGGTTGTTGGGGGAGAATATTCACTGCTGTTTGCTCCCAGTGGAGAAGTAGTCATTGCTAATGGTAACGTTCATGGTAGGCTTTTCTAAATGGTTTTGTAGCTTTTAATTTATTCATAAAATTAAGTTAGTACTTGGAGTGTAAATTGATTTCTAAACTTGGTTTGTTCCTGACAAGCTGAGAAATAAAAATCTGCTCAGATTTGTGAAACAAAATGCAAATAGATTCTATGACAAAACTGTACCTCCTCTTGTCTTGGTAAATAAGATTTACACTGTGTTGTTAATTTCAAGTTTCTGTGGATGAGAAATGGTTCTTATAGATTTAAATTTGACTGTGTGATGATGATATTAATCCTTAATATGTCAATACATCCTGTGCTGAAAATTGAATTTGGAGCACGATAAACAGATATGGGTTGGCCTTACTTGCAAATTTCTACTTGTTCAGCTTTAGCATCCATTTAATTGATATGACAGATTCTTAACCTCACATTTTCAGCAGATGTATTAATGAGAAACCAAAGCACAAAAAGCCTCTGGAACTTCTGGAAGATACTCCTCATTTACATGTCCACATAGTAAATGCCCAAGAACAGTAGAATGGAGTGGTTTTCAGTCATTATGACTGTTTTTAACTTGTTTTCTAAAACTTCAGGCTTTAAGATAGTTTTCCTTTGAATCAAACATATTTACATATTCTTGTTATCTTAATTTTCTTAATTGGCACAGAAAAATTAAAAGGTATTGATTCCTGTCACCTAGACTGGAATCACTTTGGTACCTGGTAATTCTTTTGTTTTCCTTTTATCAAATTGGAATCAAATAAAGCATATGTAATGGAAAATTAAGCATCTTATTGTTTTTAAAGTACACACTTCAGATGTTCATTTTCCCTAGGAAAAAATACTATAA
>NW_020955781.1:22503-27351 GCF_003031625.1 Empidonax traillii
GCAAAGAGCAGCTTTGGAAGGAAGCATGGAAAAATATAATTGAAATCGCTTTTAATGGTAAATTAGGATACCTTCCTGACACACAGAATGTTTCTGTCTGGCATGATAGGTTGCCTCAGGACTAGAAGATAAATCTACAACTAAATTCTGGAGTGGTTTTTAAATTTTGACTGTTGATGTTTTTACTGTGTTATACACGTTGTTTTTATGGTGTCCAGCCATCTAGCTATAGTTACATAGCACATGCCTCTTTTTAGGGTTTAAGCTCATATAGATCCATGTCTTCTAGAGGACCAACCCAACAGCCAACAAGACAGAGCAGCCGAGGGGATTTAAGATTAAGCAAACTTTGGAGCCTCAGCTGCTATTCCAGGAATGGCTGGTAATGGTCTGCCTGCATCTTCACCTACTCAAGGTGATATTCTCTGTGGGCAGGAGGCCTCAGCTGCCCTGTCCAAATCCACCCTCTGTTGGCTGGAGCAGTGCCCCTGGTCTCGGGGGAGGCGGGTGGAGGGAGCAGTTGGACGTGTTTACATCTGTGAGCACAGGAGGCCGACGGCACCGTGCTCAGCCGATGTCTCGCGAGGCGATGGCAAGGTCTGCCCTCCTGTGCCTCAAGCCTTGGCCACACGAGCTGCAGGCAGCACCGGGGTGTGACTGCAAACCTTAAAGCTTCAACATGGAGGGGCTACAGCTTCCTAAGCCTGCAGGAAGCGGCGTTTCACTGCTCCCTCTGATTTTTTCCTCGTGCTGTTGGAATTGTTGAGGTGGCTGGGACATGCAGGCAGAAGCGTGTCCCTCATGACTTAATACACATTAAGGCTGCTTACATGTTGGCATCAAACACAGGCTTGGCCCAGGATGTCCCAATGGAAAGGGACATCTTCTATGTGATAAGTGAAAGCACCGGTTTTTATTCCAAGCAAATTAAAATCAAAAGGGGGTACTAACAAAAAAACTATTTCTGTATATTTACTAACTTCTAGGCGTACCGTGGAGTCTGTAAGGTGAAAGGTCCTGTCTGGACCTAACACCAGGGAATCTTTTGCGGCCGGGAACAGGGAACAAATTATAAATGAAAATATATTTCTCTGTGCCATGTGGATACAGAGAGGCCCTCCAGGACTTGCAGCTGAGGATGATGCAAGACCCCCCTGTACAAGCCCAGGGGAGATAACATCCACCCAACCAGGGGGTAACACCTACCTCCAAAGCAGGGGAATTACCTTTTAAGGCAACAAACGGACAATGAATGAATATTCAACAACTGATATCGAGAGGGTACAAAAGCCCAGTTTTCAAACAAGTTTTGTGTGTCTCTGGCGGGGTGCTGGCCCCCCAGACCACCCAGCGCTGTTTGCTTTATTATCGCTTGCTTAATAAATTTATCAATTTTTAATTGGAACTGAGTTGTCTAAATTCTTAAACTAACTTATAACATTCTATTTTAACCAGTAGCAATTATTTTTTCTGATCTTGGTAGAATTATGCCCTTCTTTCCACAGTTTGTTGTGGCAAGGTTTTAAATTTATTCTTTTGATTCAGAAGATGAGTCCCTGAGTGGCCGATGAAGATGTATTTGGAAAGCATTACTGAGTTAACTAAGAAGCATTAGATAAACAAATGGTGTTTGGGTGTAAACTTCTGAGCCAGGTGAAAACTTAACTGGGTCTGGGATTCCAGTGAGTTATGCCACCTGTCCATCCTAAAAGTAGGTGTCCTGAAATGGGTACTTCCATGACTGCCTTCCTGTTCTCTTCAGATACTTCCTTTCTTGGCAGCTGTGCTTTCTCCATATTTAGCCTTTCCCAAGCCTTCTGTCTCATTTATCTTTAGAGTTAAGTGATGGCAAGTCTTCCTTCTGCTCTCTGGCTACTGGGGTGCTCATTCCCATTCCCTTTTCATCAACTCTTGCTTTTCCTGTTCTTGCACAATTTCTGAAATAAAGGTGCAGGACGGCAGCAAGGAAAAGGTCACACAGTTTGCTACGGGAAAACCACAATCAGAGGTGTGTGTTCTGATTTTCCAGAAAATCAGAGGGTGTACCTCGAAAATAAGCCTTAACCTGGCAAACAGGGCCTTACTTTTGAGCATAAAGACATGCAATAACTGTGCATTTAGAACAGATTGGCCAAAGGAGCAGGTTTTCAGCAAATACGCTGGAAATATCAGTCTTGGTGGAGAGGATAAAGATAAGAAACAAACAAGGAGGTGTCACTGAGATTTGTTTTGAAGGATGGACAATTTAGATGAAAGGAGAACAATACTGTGCTTTAGCAGTGTGGTATTCCATGGGGATACAGCTTTCAAAGGATGATGAAGGTATCGCATCAATATTTATTGCTGAGGCTACACTGAACAGGATTAGCTCTGATGGAACAGAAAGCCTAATTAGTTTCTCTGTTGCATCCTTCAGGGTTCCTCCCTAACAGCAGCTTGTGCCTCTTGCATTTGAGCTTCTGTTGTCCTGCAATTTCCAGACATACTTTCACAGAGTCGGTGTTTTGAAACTGTCAAGTTGAATCCCAAGGTGTATAGAGTGGATTTATCTTGTATGTTTGTGTCATCACTTTTCAGTAAATTCTGGAATCTCAATTACAGAAGAGCATTGAACTCAGCTGTCACTAGAGGTGTAAGATGTGTTTTGGTTTTTAACAAAAGAGAAGTATTCTTTCCCCTCCGCCTTCAAACTGCTAGAATGAAATTAGTCATGAACATTCTTGTGGTCCTCTGGAGCTTTAAATGATAATCAGAAGTGCAGGATTAAGAAATAAATTAGACAAGCTCAAAACTTCAGTAGTAGTAAGTTTCTTCGTTTTATGGTTATTTGCTGGGCACCAGTCACTTCTGAGTAGTGGGAAATTTCACATTAAACTCTCAGAAGCTTTGCTAGAAAGGCATATTTTTTGTTTTGGGGAATCTCTTGTTCCCCTTTTTTCCATGCCCCCTCCAAGATCTTTAGACAGCCTGCACAATTCCTGTTGCTGGTGTGTATGTATAGTGTAAGTCAGTGTAAATCAATAGTGGAAACTCCTAACAGAAATGTGTAAAAAGAGTATTCTTAAAAGTACACAGGAGAACTCATGCTGAACTCTTAATGTGATTCTAATCCATTTATTAATTCACCTGTCTGCCTTGCTTAGTTGATCATTGTAGCATGATTTCTGCATTGTGTTCCATTGCTTCGTATCAAATATGAATATGCTCTGCAGGGAAGAGCAAGCTGCTTATGCAGCAGGTTGAAAAATCAGTATTTGGGGTCAGAATGCTTAGAGCAGCCAGCTTTGTTTTTTGGACTAATAGACAATTTAGCTCAGTCCACTTTTCTTGAGCCAATACTCTGGGCTCACTGCACTGGGAACACACTTTGCAGTCCCTGCCAGGGACATTTGCTCTGTCGTAACTCCAAGGTTTGACTCAGCAGCATTAGTGGCTGTCTCCAGAGGGGACTCTTCCGTTGTGGCACACGGTTGGAAAGCTGGTCAACACTCTGTCTTTGGGATGAGAAATTTCAGGGGGTTGAACCATCAATTCATGTGGGGGTGGATGCTGAGAGATCAGAGGTTCTTGGGTGTGATGAGCCATTCCCCCTGCGACATCAGGAGTGGTCTGGAAGAAGAGATGGCCATGACTCCAGTGGAACCAGATTTAAAAGCAAAGCCCATCTCTTCTGAAATAACATCACTGATTTCAGTGGAGCCAAGAGCAGGGGGCCTGAGCTCTTGGCATTTCATCTTCATATTGTCAAATGATTCATCTACGTGTCAGTGATGACAGTGGGTCTTCTGGTGCTCATAACTTGGCACCTGTGAAGACCAGCTTTTGTCCTGACAAGATGAGCAGTGGTGTTCTGTTTCTGAGATTCATGGTGGTACTGCACTTCCCTCAAAGCTGTCTTTTACCACTAGATTTACTGATGTGGTAAATGCACATTATGGTTGTTGGGGGAGAATATTCACTGCTGTTTGCTCCCAGTGGAGAAGTAGTCATTGCTAATGGTAACGTTCATGGTAGGCTTTTCTAAATGGCTTTGTAGCTTTTAATTTATTCATAAAATTAAGTTAGTACTTGGAGTGTAAATTGATTTCTAAACTTGGTTTGTTCCTGACAAGCTGAGAAATAAAAATCTGCTCAGATTTGTGAAACAAAATGCAAATAGATTCTATGACAAAACTGTACCTCCTCTTGTCTTGGTAAATAAGATTTACACTGTGTTGTTAATTTCAAGTTTCTGTGGATGAGAAATGGTTCTTATAGATTTAAATTTGACTGTGTGATGATGATATTAATCCTTAATATGTCAATACATCCTGTGCTGAAAATTGAATTTGGAGCACGATAAACAGATATGGATTGGCCTTACTTGCAAATTTCTACTTGTTCAGCTTTAGCATCCATTTAATTGATATGACAGATTCTTAACCTCACATTTTAGCAGATGTATTAATGAGAAACCAAAGCACAAAAAGCCCCTGGAACTTCTGGAAGATACTCCTCATTTACATGTCCACATAGTAAATGCCCAAGAACAGTAGAATGGAGTGGTTTTCAATCATTATGACTGTTTTTAACTTGTTTTCTAAAACTTCAGGCTTTAAGATAGTTTTCCTTTGAATCAAACATATTTACATATTCTTGTTATCTTAATTTTCTTAATTCGCACAGAAAAATTAAAAGGTATTGATTCCTGTCACCTAGACTGGAATCACTTTGGTACCTGGTAATTCTTTTGTTTTCCTTTTATCAAATTGGAATCAAATAAAGCATATGTAATGGAAAATTAAGCATCTTATTGTTTTTAAAGTACACACTTCAGATGTTCATTTTCCCTAGGAAAAAATACTATAA